>NC_069503.1:892677279-892774779 GCF_027579735.1 Bombina bombina | reverse complement strand
AATAAAGTAGGCTCTTTTTATTATTTAAAGAGACAGTAACGGTTTTGCTTAAAATCGTTTTTATTGCATTTATAGCCTGCCTAAATCTGTCTAACATGTCTGTACCTTCAGATAGCATATGTTCTGTGTGTATGGAAGCCAAGGTGGTTCCCCCTTTAAATGTATGTGCAAATTGTGCCATGGCGTCCAAACAAAGTAAGGACAGTACTGTCACATTTAATAAGGTTGCCCAAGATGATTCTTCAAATGAAGGTAGTGGGGATAGCTCATCATCCTCTCCTTCTGTGTCAACACCAGTTTTGCCCGCGCAGGCGATACCTAGTACATCTAGCGCGCCAATGCTTGTTACTATGCAGCAATTAACAGCAGTAATGGATAATTCTATAGCAAATATTTTATCCAAACTGCCAGCATTTCCCAGAAAGCGTGATTGCTCAGTTCTAAATACAGAGGATGAGCAAGTTGGCGCTGACGATAATTTATCTGTTATACCCTCACATCAATCTGAATTGGCAGTGAGGGAGGGTCTGTCTGAGGGAGAAATTTCTGATTCAGGAAAAATTTCTCAGCAGGCAGAACCTGATATCGTGGCATTTAAATTTAAGCTAGAACATCTCAGCGCCCTGCTTAAGGAGGTGCTAGCTACTCTTGATGATTGTGACTCTTTGGTGATTCCAGAGAAGTTGTGCAAAATGGACAAATTCTTAGAGGTCCCTGTGCACGCTGATGCCTTTCCGATACCCAAGAGGGTGGCGGACATAGTGACTAAGGAGTGGGAGAAGCCAGGTGTACCTTTTTGTTCCACCTCCTATATTTAAGAAAATGTTCCCCATTGTCGACCCCAGAAGGGACGCATGGCAAACGGTCCCTAAGGTAGAGGGGGCAGTTTCAAGGTTAGCCAAGCGCACAACTATTCCTATTGAGGACAGTTGCACTTTCAAAGATCCTATGGATAAAAAATTGGAAGGATTGCTTAAAAAGATATTTGTTCAGCAAGGTTTCCTTCTTCAACCAATTTCGTGCATTGTTCCTGTCGTCACGGCGGCGTCTTTTTGGTTCGAGGAACTAGAAAATTCGCTCCAAAAGGAGACTCCATATGATGAAGTCATGGACAGAATTCACGCACTAAAGTTGGCTAATTCCTTTATTTTGGCAAAATTTGCGGCGAAAAATTCAGGTTTTGCAATAGTGGCGCGCAGGGCGCTTTGGCTAAAATCTTGGTCGGCGGATGTGTCGTCCAAAACAAAATTGCTTAATATTCCTTTCAAAGGTAAGACCCTTTTCGGGCCAGAATTGAAGGAGATTATTTCAGACATCACTGGGGGAAAGGGCCATGCCCTCCCACAGGATAGGCCTTTCAAGGCTAAGAACAAATCTAATTTTAGTTCCTTTCGCAATTTCAGGAACGGACCGGCTCCTAACTCTGCAGCCTCTAGACAAGAGGGTAACACTTCCCAGCCTAAACCAGCATGGAAACTATTGCAAGGCTGGAACAAGGGTAAACAGGCCAAGAAGCCTGCTGCTGCTACCAAGACAGCATGAAGGGGTAGCCCCCGATCCGGGACCGGATCTAGTAGGGGGCAGACTTTCTCTCTTTGCTCAGGCTTGGGCAAGAGATGTTCCGGATCCCTGGGCACTAGAAATTTTCTCTCAGGGGTATCTTCTAGAGTTCAAGGAACTTCCTCCAAGGGGAAGGTTCCACATGTCTCGCCTATCTTCAGACCAGATAAAGAGACAGGCATTCTTACATTGCGTAGGAGACCTATTAAAGATGGGAGTGATGCACCCAGTTCCAACAACGGAACAAGGTCTGGGTTTTTACTCAAACCTGTTTGTAGTTCCCAAAAAAGAGGGAACTTTCAGACCAATTCTGGATTTAAAAATTCTAAACAAATTCCTCAGAGTTCCATCATTCAAAATGGAAACCATTCGGACAATTTTACCAACAATCCAGGAGGGTCAATATATGACTACCGTGGATTTAAAGGATGCGTACCTGCATATTCCTATCCACAAGGATCATCATCAGTTCCTGAGGTTCGCCTTTCTGGACAAACATTACCAGTTCGTGGCTCTTCCATTCAGTTTAGCGACTGCTCCCAGAATTTTCACAAAGGTGCTAGGATCCATTCTAGCGGTTCTAAGGCCGAGGGGCATTGCTGTAGCACCTTACCTAGACGACATTCTAATCCAAGCGTCGTCCCTTTCCAAAGCAAGGGCTCATACAGATATTGTTTTAGCCTTTCTCAGGTCTCACGGGTGGAAGGTGAACATAGAAAAGAGTTCCCTGTCCCCGTCCACAAGGGTTCCTTTTCTGGGAACAATAATAGATTCTGTAGAAATGAAGATTTCTCCTGTTAAGTGTAGTCAGTCCACGGGTCATCCATTACTTATGGGATTATATCTCCTCCCTAACAGGAAGTGCAAGAGGATCACCCAAGCAGAGCTGCTATATAGCTCCTCCCCTCTACGTCATACCCAGTCATTCTCTTGCACCTAACTAATAGATAGGACGTGTGAGAGGACTGTGGTTGTTAAATTTAGTTTTTATTTCTTCAATCAAAAGTTTGTTATTGTAAACGGCACCGGAGTGTGTTGTTTTTTCTCAGGCAGCATTAGAAGAAGAATCTACCTGAGTTTGTGTATGATCTTAGCGGTCGTAACTAAGATCCACTTGCTGTTCTCGGCCATTCTGAGGAGTGAGGTAACTTCAGAACAGGGGATAGCAGGCAGGGCTCACCTGCAAGGAGGTATGTTGCAGTATATTATTTTCTAAGGAATGGAATTGACTGAGAAAATACTGCTAATACCGATGTAATGTAAGTGCAGCCTTAAATGCAGTAGTAGCGACTGGTATCAGGCTGATATGTATGTATGTATACTCTGAGGTATTTCTGGGGAATGGAATTTCACTAAGAAAATACTGTATATATTTAAGTAATATTTGAGCCTACACTGCAGTGAAAGCGACTAGCAGCAGGCTTATTAATAACATTTCATAATTTAATTTTTAAAAACGTTTACTGGCATGTTAATCGTTTTTTTCTGAGGTACTTGGTGATAAAACTTTATGGGCATGATTTTTACCACATGGCTGTCGTTTGTTTCTGAATAAAATCAGTTTACTGAGCTTCCCCACTGTTGTAATATGAGTGGGAGGGGCCTATTTTAGCGCTTTATTGCGCAGAAAAAATTTAGTCACAGTCTTTCTATTTCTTCCTCCATGATCCAGGACGTCTCTACAGAGCTCAGGGGTCTCCAAAACTAGTTTTGAGGGAGGTAATCACTCACAGCAGACCTGTGAGAGTGTGTTTTGACTGTGATAAAAACGTTAATGTTAAATTGTTATCCGTTTTTGGGTATTAAGGGGTTAATCATCCATTTGCTGGTGGGTGCAATCCTTTGCTAACTTAATACATTTACTGTGAAAATTTGGTTGCTATAACTAATTTGGTTCATTGTTATTTCAACTGTGACAGTTTTTTTGTGCTTCTTAAAGGCACAGTAGCGTTTTTTATATTGCTTTTAAATTTATTTGAAAAGTATTTTCCAAGCTTGCTAGTCTCATTGCTAGTCTGTTTAAACATGTCTGACACAGATGAATCTCTTTGTTCAATATGTTTAAAGGCCAATGTGGAGCCCAATAGAAATTTGTGTACTTATTGCATTGATGCTACTTTAAATAAAAGCCAATCTGTACATGTAAAGAAAATTTCACCAGACAACGAGGGGGAAGTTATGCCGACTAACTCTCCTCACGTGTCAGTACCTTCGCCTCCCGCTCAGGAGGTGCGTGATATTGTGGCGCCAAGTACATCAGGGCGGCCCATACAAATTACTTTGCAAGACATGGCTAATGTTATGACTGAAGTACTATCTAAATTGCCAGAATTTAGGGGTAAACGCGATCACTCTGGGGTAAGAACAGAGTGCGCTGATAATAATAGAGCCATGTCTGATACTGCGTCACAATTTGCAGAACATGAGGACGGAGAGCTTCATTCTGTGGGTGACGGATCTGATCCAAGTAAACTGGACTCAGACATTTCAAATTTTAAATTTAAGCTTGAGAACCTCCGTGTATTACTAGGGGAGGTATTAGCGGCTCTGAATGATTGTAACACGGTTGCAATTCCAGAGAAAATATGTAGGCTGGATAAATATTTTGCGGTACCGGCGTGTACTGACGTTTTTCCTATACCTAAAAGACTTACAGAAATTGTTAACGAGGAGTGGGATAGACCCGGTGTGCCTTTTTAACCCCCTCCTATATTTAGATAAATGTTTCCAATAGACGCCACCACACGGGACTTATGGCAGACGGTCCCTAAGGTGGAGGGAGCAGTTTCTACTCTGGCTAAGCACACCACTATCCCGGTGGAGGATAGCTGTGCTTTTTCAGATCCAATGGATAAAAAGTTAGAGGGTTACCTTAAGAAAATGTTTGTTCAGCAAGGTTTTATATTACAACCCCTTGCATGCATTGCGCCTGTCACGGCTGCGGCGGCATTCTGGTTTGAGTCTCTGGAAGAGACCCTTAGCACAGCTCCATTGGATGAGATTATAGACAAGTCCTTAAACTAGCTAATTCATTTATTTCTGATGCCGTAGTACACCTAACTAAACTTACGGCTAAGAACTCCGGATTCGCCATTCAAGCGCGTAGAGCACTGTGGCTTAAATCCTGGTCAGCCGATGTGACTTCTAAATCTAAATTGCTTAACATCCCTTTCAAAGGGCAGACATTATTCGGGCCCGGTTTGAAAGAAATTATCGCTGACATTACTGGAGGTAAGGGCCATGCCCTGCCTCAAGACAGGGCCAAACCAAGGGCTAAACAGTCTAATTTGCGTGCCTTTCGTAACTTCAAGGCAGGAGCAGCATCAACTTCCTCCGCTCCAAGACAGGAAGGAACCATTGCTCGCTACAGACAGGGCTGGAAACCTAACCAGTCCTGGAACAAGGGCAAGCAGGCCAGAAAACCTGCTGCTGCCCCTAAGACAGCATGAAGTGAGGGCCCCCGATCCGGAAACGGATCTAGTGGGGGGCAGACTTTCTCTCTTCGCCCAGGCTTGGGCAAGAGATGTCCAGGATCCCTGGGCGTTAGAGATCATATCTCAGGGATATCTTCTGGACTTCAAAGCTTCTCCTCCAAAAGGGAGATTTCATCTTTCAAGGTTGTCAGCAAACCAGATAAAGAAAGAGGCGTTTCTACGCTGTGTACAAGACCTTTTACTAATGGGAGTGATCCACCCAGTTCCGCGGTCGGAACACGGACAAGGGTTTTACTCAAATCTGTTTGTGGTTCCCAAAAAAGAGGGAACCTTCAGACCAATCTTGGACTTAAAGATCCTAAACAAATTCCTAAGAGTTCCATCGTTCAAAATGGAAACTATTCGGACCATCTTACCTATGATCCAAGAGGGTCAGTGCATGACCACAGTGGATTTAAAGGATGCCTACCTTCACATACCGATTCGCAAGGATCATTATCGGTATCTAAGGTTTGCCTTCCTAAACAGGCATTACGAGTTTGTAGCTCTTCCCTTCGGGTTAGCTACAGCTCCAAGAATCTTTACAAAGGTTCTGGGCTCTCTTCTGGCGGTACTAAGACCGCGAGGAATAGCGGTAGCTCCGTACCTAGACGACATTCTGATACAAGCGTCAAGTTTCCAAACTGCCAAGTCTCATACAGAGTTAGTTCTGGCATTTCTAAGGTCGCATGGGTGGAAGGGGAACGTAGAAAAGAGTTCTCTATTGCCACTCACAAGAGTACCCTTCTTGGGGACTCTTATAGATTCTGTAGAAATGAAAATTTACCTGACAGAGGACAGGTTATCAAAACTTCTAAATGCTTGCCGTGTCCTTCATTCCATTCAACACCCGTCAGTGGCTCAATGCATGGAGGTAATCGTCTTAATGGTAGCGGCAATGGACATAGTACCTTTTGCACGCCTGCATCTCAGACCGCTGCAATTGTGCATGCTAAGTCAGTGGAATGGGGATTACTCAGACTTGTCCCCTATGCTAAATCTGGATCAAGAGACCAGAGATTCTCTTCTATGGTGGCTTTCTCGGCCACATTTGTCCAGGGGGATGCCCTTCAGCAGGCCAGATTGGACGATTGTGACAACAGACGCCAGCCTGCTAGGTTGGGGCGCTGTCTGGAATTCCCTGAAGGCTCAGGGATCATGGACTCAGGAGGAGAGACTCCTTCCAATAAACATTCTGGAATTAAGAGCAGTTTTCAATGCTCTTCTGGCTTGGCCTCAGTTAGCAACTCTGAGGTTCATCAGGTTTCAGTCGGACAACATCACGACTGTGGCTTACATCAACCATCAGGGAGGGACAAGGAGTTTTCTAGCGATGATGGAAGTCTCAAAGATAATTCGCTGGGCAGAGTCTCACTCTTGCCACCTGTCAGCGATCCATATCCCAGGCGTGGAGAACTGGGAGGCGGATTTCCTAAGTCGCCAGACTTTTCATCCGGGGGAGTGGGAACTTCATCCGGAGGTGTTTGCCAAACTGCTTCATCATTGGGGCAAACCAGATCTGGATCTCATGGCGTCTCGCCAGAACGCCAAGCTTCCTTGTTACGGATCCAGGTCCAGGGACCCGGGAGCGGTACTGATAGATGCTCTGACAGCACCTTGGGTTTTCAACATGGCTTATGTGTTTCCACCCTTCCCGATGCTTCCTCGATTGATTGCCAGGATCAAACAGGAGAGAGCATCGATGATTCTAATAGCGCCTGCGTGGCCACGCAGGACCTGGTATGCAGATCTAGTGGACATGTCGTCCTGTCCACCATGGTCTCTGCCTCTGAGACAGGACCTTCTGATTCAGGGTCCTTTCAAACATCAAAATCTAATTTCTCTGAAGCTGACTGCATGGAGATTGAACGCTTGAATCTATCAAAGCGGGGATTCTCGGAGTCAGTGATTGATACCTTAATACAGGCTAGGAAAGCTGTCACCAGGAAAATTTACCATAAAATATTGCGTAAATACTTATATTGGTGCGAATCCAAGAGTTACTCATGGAGTAAGGTTAGGATTCCTAGGATATTGTCTTTTCTACAAGAAGGTTTAGAAAAGGGCTTATCTGCTAGTTCGTTAAAGGGACAGATCTCAGCTCTGTCTATCCTTTTACACAAACGTCTGTCAGAAGTTCCAGACGTTCAGGCTTTTTGTCAGGCTTTGGCTAGGATTAAGCCTGTGTTTAAGACTGTTGCTCCGCCGTGGAGCTTAAACTTAGTTCTTAACGTTCTGCAAGGTGTTCCGTTTGAACCCCTTCATTCCATTGATATCAAGCTGTTATCTTGGAAAGTTCTGTTCTTAATGGCTATTTCCTCGGCTCGAAGAGTCTCTGAGTTATCGGCTTTACATTGTGATTCTCCTTATCTGATTTTTCATTCAGACAAGGTAGTTCTGCGTACTAAACCTGGGTTCTTAACTAAGGTAGTCACTAACAAGAATATCAATCAAGAGATTGTTTCATCATTGTGCCCTAACCCTTCTTCAAAGAAGGAACGACTTCTGCACAATCTGGACGTCGTCCGTGCCCTGAAATTTTATTTGCAGGCAACTAAGGATTTTCGTCAAACTTCTTCCCTGTTTGTCGTTTATTCTGGACAGAGGAGAGGTCAAAAAGCTTTGGCTACCTCTCTCTCTTTTTGGCTTCGTAGCATAATACGTTTAGCATATGAGACTGCTGGACAGCAGCCTCGTGAAAGGATTACAGCTCATTCTACTAGAGCTGTGGCTTCCACTTGGGCCTTTAAGAATGAGGCCTCTGTTGAACAGATTTGCAAGGCTGCAACTTGGTCTTCACTTCACACTTTTTCAAAATTTTACAAATTTGACACTTTTGCTTCTTCGGAGGCTGTTTTTGGGAGAAAGGTTCTACAGGCAGTGGTTCCTTCCGTGTAAAGATCCTGCCTGTCCCTCCCGTCATCCGTGTACTTTTAGCTTTGGTATTGGTATCCTATAAGTAATGGATGACCCGTGGACTGACTACACTTAACAGGAGAAAACATAATTTATGCTTACCTGATAAATTTCTTTCTCCTGTAGTGTAGTCAGTCCACGGCCCGCCCTGTTGTTAACGGCAGGTCTAAATTTTTAAATTAAACTCCAGTCACCACTGCACCCTATAGTTTCTCCTTTCTCGTTTGGTTTCGGTCGAATGACTGGGTATGACGTAGAGGGGAGGAGCTATATAGCAGCTCTGCTTGGGTGATCCTCTTGCACTTCCTGTTAGGGAGGAGATATAATCCCATAAGTAATGGATGACCCGTGGACTGACTACACTACAGGAGAAAGGAATTTATCAGGTAAGCATAAATTATGTTTTTTCAGACAGAAGTCAGAAAGTTAAAGTCTAAACGCTTGTCAAGTTCTTCAATCTATTCCTCAGCCTTCCATAGCTCAGTGCATGGAGGTAACAGGATTAATGGTTGCAGCAGTGGATGAGGTTCCTTTTGCTCAAATTCATCTAAGACCATTGCAACTGTGCATGCTCAAACAGTGGAATGGGGATTATTCAGACTTGTCTCCCCAGATTCAAGTAGACCAGGTAACCAGAGACTCACTCCGCTGGTGGTTGACTCAGGATCACCTGTCTCAGGGAATGAGTTTCCGCAGACCAGAGTGGGTCATTGTCACGACCAACGCCAGTCTCTTAGGCTGGGGCGCGGTCTGGGACTCCCTGAAAGCTCAGGGTCTATGGTCTCGGGAAGAGTCTCTCCTCCCGATAAACATTTTGGAACTGAGAGCGATATTCAATGCGCTCCTGGCTTGGCCTCAACTAGCGAAGGCCAGATTCATAAGATTTCAGTCGGACAACATCACGACTGTAGCGTACATCAATCATCAGGGGGGAACAAAGAGTTCCTTGGCGATAAGAGAGGTATCCAAGATCATCAAATGGGCGGAGGATCACTCCTGCCATCTATCTGCAATTCACATCCCAGGAGTAGACAACTGGGAGGCGGATTATTTGAGTCGTCAGACTTTCCATCCGGGGGAGTGGGAACTCCACCCGGAGGTCTTTGCTCAGTTAACTCAACGATGGGGCATTCCAGATATGGATCTGATGGCGTCTCGTCAGAACTCCAAGGTTCCTCGCTACGGGTCCAGATCCAGGGATCCCAAGGCGACGCTAGTGGATGCATTGGTAGCGCCTTGGTCGTTCAATCTAGCTTATGTGTTTCCACCGTTCCCTCTCCTTCCCAGGCTTGTAGCCAGGATCAAACAGGAGAAGGCCTCTGTGATTCTAATAGCTCCTGCATGGCCACGCAGGACTTGGTATGCAGACCTGGTGAATATGTCATCGGCTCCACCATGGAAGCTACCTTTGAGACAGGATCTTCTAGTACAAGGTCCATTCGAACATCCAAATCTAGTCTCTCTGCAACTGACTGCTTGGAAATTGAACGCTTGATTCTATCTAAGTGTGGGTTTTCAGATTCAGTTATAGATACTCTGGTTCAAGCCAGAAAACCTGTGACTAGGAAAATTTACCATAAGATATGGCAAAAATATATCCGTTGGTGCGAATCCAAGGGATTCTCTTGGAGTAAAATTAAAATTCCTAGGATACTTTCTTTCTTCTAAGTGTGATCAGTCCACGGGTCACCATTACTTCTGGGATATTACTCCTCCCCAACAGGAAGTGCAAGAGGATTCACCCAGCAGAGCTGCATATAGCTCCTCCCCTCTACGTCACTCCCAGTCATTCTCTTGCACCCAACGACTAGATAGGATGTGTGAGAGGACTATGGTGATTATACTTAGTTTTATATCTTCAATCAAAAGTTTGTTATTTTAAAATAGCACCGGAGTGTGTTATTATCTCTCTGGCAGAGTTTGAAGAAGAATCTACCAGAGTTTTTGTTATGATTTTAGCCGGAGTAGTTAAGATCATATTGCTGTTTCTCGGCCATCTGAGGAGAGGTAAACTTCAGATCAGGGGACAGCGGGCAGATGAATCTGCATAGAGGTATGTAGCAGTTTTTATTTTCTGACAATGGAATTGATGAGAAAATCCTGCCATACCGATATAATGTCATGTATGTATACTTTACACTTCAGTATTCTGGGGAATGGTACTTCACTAGAATTACACTGTAAGAAATACATAAAGCTGTTTAATAACTAGAGATTATGTTTAACGTTTTTGCTGGAATGTAAAATCGTTTTCATTTACTGAGGTACTGAGTGAATAAATGTTTGGGCACTATTTTTCCACTTGGCAGTTGCTTAATCTGTTTTCTGACAGTTTCTGTTCTCCCTCACTGCTGTGTGTGAGGGGGAGGGGCCGTTTTTTGGCGCTTTTTCTATGCATCAAATATTTCAGTCAGCAACTCATTGTATTCCCTGCATGATCCGGTTCATCTCTACAGAGCTCAGGGGTCTTCAAAACTTATTTTGAGGGAGGTAATTTCTCTCAGCAGAGCTGTGAGAATTATAGTTTGACTGAGATAAAAAACGTTTATTCTGTAATTTGTTTCCTGCTTTCAGAATTTGTTATCTTTGCTAATGGGATTAAATCTTTGCTAAAGTTGTGTTATTTACAAGGATTGAGGCTATAACTGTTTCAATTTATTAATTTTCAACTGTCATAGATCTTCTGTGCTTCTTAAAGGCACAGTACGTTTTAATATTATTCTAATTGAATTGTATTTCCAAGTTACAAGTTTATTTGCTAGTGTGTTAAACATGTCTGATTCAGAGGATGATACCTGTGTCATTTGTTGCAATGCCAAAGTGGAGCCCAATAGAAATTTATGTACTAACTGTATTGATGCTACTTTAAATAAAAGTCAATCTGTACAAATTGAACAAATTTCACCAAACAACGAGGGGAGAGTTATGCCGACTAACTCGCCTCACGTGTCAGTACCTACATCTCCCGCTCAGAGGGAGGTGCGTGATATTGTAGCGCCGAGTACATCTGGGCGGCCATTACAAATCACATTACAGGATATGGCTACTGTTATGACTGAGGTTTTGGCTAAATTACCAGAGCTAAGAGGTAAGCGTGATCACTCTGGGGTGAGAACAGAGTGCGCTGATAATATTAGGGCCATGTCAGACACTGCGTCACAGGTGGCAGAACATGAGGACGGAGAGCTTCATTCTGTGGGTGACGGTTCTGATCCAAACAGACTGGATTCAGATATTTCAAATTTTAAATTTAAACTGGAAAACCTCCGTGTATTACTAGGGGAGGTGTTAGCGGCTCTGAATGATTGTAACACAGTTGCAATACCAGAGAAAATGTGTAGGTTGGATAAATATTTTGCAGTACCGACGAGTACTGAGGTTTTTCCTATACCTAAGAGACTTACTGAAATTGTTACTAAGGAGTGGGATAGACCCGGTGTGCCGTTCTCACCCCCTCCGATATTTAGAAAAATGTTTCCAATAGACGCCACCACAAGGGACTTATGGCAAACGGTCCCTAAGGTGGAGGGAGCAGTTTCTACCTTAGCTAAGCGTACCACTATCCCGGTGGAGGATAGCTGTGCTTTTTCAGATCCAATGGATAAAAAATTAGAGGGTTACCTTAAGAAAATGTTTGTTCAACAAGGTTTTATATTGCAACCCCTTGCATGCATTGCGCCGATCACGGCTGCAGCGGCATTCTGGATTGAGTCTCTGGAAGAGAACATTGGTTCAGCTACTCTGGACGACATTACGGACAGGCTTAGAGTCCTTAAACTAGCTAATTCATTCATTTCGGAGGCCGTAGTACATCTTACTAAACTTATGGCGAAGAATTCAGGATTCGCCATTCAGGCACGCAGGGCGCTGTGGCTAAAATCCTGGTCAGCTGATGTTACTTCTAAGTCTAAATTGCTTAATATACCTTTCAAAGGGCAGACCTTATTCGGGCCCGGGTTGAAAGAGATTATCGCTGACATTACAGGAGGTAAAGGCGATGCCCTGCCTCAGGACAAAGCCAAGACTAGACAGTCTAATTTTCGTTCCTTTCGTAATTTCAAAGCAGGAGCAGCATCAACTTCCTCTGCACCAAAACAGGAAGGAGCTGTTGCTCGCTACAGACAAGGCTGGAAACCTAACCAGTCCTGGAACAAGGGCAAGCAGACTAGGAAACCTGCTGCTGCCCCTAAAATAGCATGAATTGAGGGCCCCCGATCCGGGATCGGATCTAGTGGGGGGCAGACTTTCTCTCTTCGCCCAGGCTTGGGCAAGAGATGTTCAGGATCCCTGGGCGCTAGAGATAATATCTCAGGGATACCTTCTGGACTTCAAATACTCTCCTCCAAGAGAGAGATTTCATCTGTCAAGATTGTCAACAATCCAGACAAAGAAAGAGGCGTTCTACGCTGCGTACAAGAGCTCTTGTTAATGGGAGTAATCCATCCAGTTCCACGATCGGAACAGGGACAGGGGTTTTACTCAAATCTGTTTGTGGTTCCCAAAAAAGAGGGAACTTTCAGACCAATCCTGGACTTAAAGATCCTAAACAAATTCCTAAGAGTTCCATCGTTCAAGATGGAGACTATTCGGACAATTTTACCTATGATCCAAGAGGGTCAGTACATGACCACTGTAGATTTAAAAGATGCTTACCTTCACATACCGATTCACAAAGATCATTATCGGTACCTAAGGTTTGCCTTCCTAGACAGGCATTACCAGTTTGTGGCTCTTCCATTCGGATTGGCTACAGCTCCAAGAATCTTCACAAAGGTTCTGGGTGCTCTTCTGGCGGTACTAAGACCGCGGGGAATCTCGGTAGCTCCATACCTAGACGACATTCTGATACAAGATTCAAGCTTTCAAACTGCCAAGTCTCATACAGAGTTAGTGCTGGCATTTCTAAGGTCACATGGATGGAAGGTGAACGAAAAGAAAAGTTCACTCGTTCCACTCACAAGAGTTCCCTTCCTGGGGACTCTTATAGATT
This sequence comes from Bombina bombina, assembly GCF_027579735.1. Classification (NCBI taxonomy): domain Eukaryota; kingdom Metazoa; phylum Chordata; class Amphibia; order Anura; family Bombinatoridae; genus Bombina; species Bombina bombina. Next base: position 892,761,840 of record NC_069503.1, on the reverse strand, counting down.
CTGTAGAAATGAAGATTTACCTGACAGAGGACAGGCTAACAAGACTTCAAAGTGCTTGCCGCACCCTTCATTCCATTCAACACCCGTCAGTGGCTCAATGCATGGAGGTAATCGGCTTAATGGTAGCGGCAATGGACATAGTACCCTTTGCACGCTTACACCTCAGACCACTGCAACTGTGCATGCTAAGTCAGTGGAATGGGGATTACTCAGACTTATCCCCTTCTCTGAATCTGGATCAAGAGACCAGAAATTCTCTTCTATGGTGGCTTTCTCGGCCACATCTGTCCAGGGGGATGCCATTCAGCAGACCAGACTGGACAATTGTAACAACAGACGCCAGCCTTCTAGGTTGGGGTGCCGTCTGGAATTCTCTGAAGGCTCAGGGACAATGGAGTCAGGAGGAGAGTCTCCTGCCAATAAACATTCTGGAATTGAGAGCAGTTCTCAATGCCCTCCTGGCTTGGCCCCAGTTGACAACTCGGGGGTTCATCAGGTTTCAGTCGGACAACATCACGACTGTAGCTTACATCAACCATCAGGGAGGGACAAGAAGCTCCCTAGCTATGATGGAAGTATCAAAGATAATTCGCTGGGCAGAGTCTCACTCTTGCCACCTGTCAGCAATCCACATCCCGGGAGTGGAGAACTGGGAGGCGGATTTCTTAAGTCGTCAGACTTTTCATCCGGGGGAGTGGGAACTTCATCCGGAGGTCTTTGCCCAAATACTTCGACGTTGGGGCAAACCAGAGATAGATCTCATGGCGTCTCGACAGAACGCCAAGCTTCCTCGTTACGGGTCCAGATCCAGGGATCCAGGAGCAGTCCTGATAGATGCTCTGACAGCACCTTGGGACTTCAGGATGGCTTACGTGTTTCCACCCTTCCCGTTACTTCCTCGATTGATTGCCAGAATCAAACAAGAGAGAGCATCAGTGATTCTAATAGCACCTGCGTGGCCACGCAGGACTTGGTATGCAGACCTGGTGGACTTGTCATCCTGTCCACCTTGGTCTCTACCTCTGAAACAGGACCTTCTGATACAGGGTCCCTTCAAACATCAAAATCTAACTTCTCTGAAGCTGACTGCTTGGAAATTGAACGCTTGATTTTATCAAGACGTGGGTTTTCTGAGTCAGTTATTGATACCTTAATACAGGCTAGGAAACCTGTTACCAGAAAGATTTACCATAAGATATGGCGTAAATACCTATATTGGTGTGAATCCAAAGGTTACTCTTGGAGTAAGGTTAGGATTCCTAGGATATTGTCTTTTCTACAAGAAGGTTTAGAAAAGGGTTTATCTGCTAGTTCATTAAAGGGACAGATCTCAGCTCTGTCCATTCTGTTACACAAACGTCTGTCAGAAGTTCCTGACGTCCAGGCTTTTTGTCAGGCTTTGGCCAGGATTAAGCCTGTGTTTAAAACTGTTGCTCCACCATGGAGTTTAAACCTTGTTCTTAATGTTTTACAGGGCGTTCCGTTTGAACCCCTTCATTCCATTGATATAAAGTTGTTATCTTGGAAAGTTCTATTTTTAATGGCTATTTCCTCGGCTCGAAGAGTCTCTGAATTATCAGCCTTACATTGTGATTCTCCTTATTTGATTTTTCATTCGGATAAGGTAGTCCTGCGTACTAAACCTGGGTTCTTACCTAAGGTAGTTACTAACAGGAATATCAATCAAGAGATTGTTGTTCCTTCTTTATGCCCAAATCCTTCTTCAAAGAAGGAACGTCTACTGCACAACCTGGATGTAGTCCGTGCTCTAAAATTTTACTTACAGGCAACTAAGGAATTTCGACAAACGTCTTCTCTGTTTGTCATTTACTCTGGGCAGAGGAGAGGTCAAAAAGCTTCCGCTACCTCTTTCTTTTTGGCTTCGTAGCATAATTCGTTTAGCTTATGAGACTGCTGGACAGCAGCCTCCTGAAAGAATTACAGCTCATTCTACTAGAGCTGTGGCTTCCACTTGGGCCTTCAAGAATGAGGCCTCTGTTGAACAGATTTGCAAGGCTGCAACTTGGTCTTCGCTTCATACTTTTTCCAAATTTTACAAATTTGACACTTTTGCTTCATCGGAGGCTATTTTTGGGAGAAAGGTTCTTCAGGCAGTGGTTCCTTCTGTATAAAGAGCCTGCCTATCCCTCCCGTCATCCGTGTACTTTTGCTTTGGTATTGGTATCCCAGAAGTAATGATGACCCGTGGACTGATCACACTTAACAGAAGAAAACATAATTTATGCTTACCTGATAAATTCCTTTCTTCTGTAGTGTGATCAGTCCACGGCCCGCCCTGTTTTTAAGGCAGGTAAATATTTTTTAATTTATACTCCAGTCACCACTTCACCCTTGGCTTTTCCTTTCTCGTTGGTCCTTGGTCGAATGACTGGGAGTGACGTAGAGGGGAGGAGCTATATGCAGCTCTGCTGGGTGAATCCTCTTGCACTTCCTGTTGGGGAGGAGTAATATCCCAGAAGTAATGATGACCCGTGGACTGATCACACTACAGAAGAAAGGAATTTATCAGGTAAGCATAAATTATGTTTTTCTCCAAGAGGGTTTGGATAAAGGCTTGTCAGCTAGTTCTCTAAAAGGACAGATATCTGCTCTGTTTGTTTTGTTGCACAAACGTCTGGCAGCCGTGCCAGATGTACAGGCGTTTGTACAGGCGTTAGTCAGAATCAAGCCTGTCTACAGACCTATGACTCCTCCATGAAGTCTAAACTTAGTTCTTTCAGTTCTTCAAGGGGTTCCGTTTGAACCCTTACATTCCATAGATATTAAGTTACGATCTTGGAAGGTTCTGTTTTTGGTTGCTATTTCTTCTGCTAGAAGAGTTTCTGAATTCTCTGCTTTGCAGTGTACTTCTCCCTATCTGGTATTCCATACAGATAAGGTAATTTTACGTACCAAGCCTGGTTTTCTTCCAAAAGTGGTTTCCAACAGGAATATTAACCAGGAAATAGTTGTTCCTTCTCTGTGTCCGAAACCAGTTTCGAAGAAGGAACGTTTGTTACACAACCTAGATGTGGTCCGTGCTTTAAAATTCTATTTAGAAGCAACAAAGGATTTCAGACAGACATCATCCTTGTTTGTTGTTTATTCTGGTAAGAGGAGAGGGCAGAAAGCTACTGCTACCTCTCTTTCCTTTTGGCTGAAAAGCATCATCCGATTGGCTTATGAGACTGCCGGACGGCAGCCTCCTGAACGAATTACAGCTCACTCTACTAGAGCTGTGGCTTCCACATGGGCCTTCAAGAACGAGGCTTCTGTTGATCAGATCTGTAAGGCAGCGACTTGGTCTTCTCTGCATACTTTTGCCAAATTTTACAAATTCGATACTTATGCTTCTTCGGAGGCTGTTTTTGGGAGAGAGGTTTTGCAAGCTGTGGTGCCTTCCGTTTAGGTTACCTGACTTGTTCCCTCCCTTCATCCGTGTCCTAAAGCTTTGGTATTGGTTCCCACAAGTAAGGATGAAGCCGTGGACCGGACACACCAATGTAGGAGAAAACAGAATTTATGTTTACCTGATAAATTTCTTTCTCCTACGGTGTGTCCGGTCCACGGCCCGCCCTGGCTTTTAGTCAGGTTTAAAATTTTTATTTCTGTACACTACAGTCACCACGGCACCCTATAGTTTCTCCTTTTTCTCCTAACCGTCGGTCGAATGACTGGGGGGCGGAGCCAGAGGGGGGGCTATATGGACAGCTTTTGCTGTGTGCTCTCTTTGCCATTTCCTGTAGGGGAAGAGAATATATCCCACAAGTAAGGATGAAGCCGTGGACCGGACACACCGTAGGAGAAAGAAATTTATCAGGTAAACAAATTCTGTTTTTATTATATAGTTCTACTTTGTTTTATAAACAAAAAAAATATTTGTTTTTTTATATAGCACAGTAATAATTACTAAATCTGCATAGGTATCCTATTTGGTAAATATTGTTTTAGAAAGGCCGAACTTGAAATATTCCTTTAGTTCTTAATGGTAAATGTTTGCAAAATACTTATAACATTATCAAAAATGCTTCTACTAAAAGTTTTTTTTTTTTTTTTAGAGGCATACACATGTATGCTGTGAGTGTCCTGTGCACCAGCACCCTTGCACATTTCAATTTTGACCTTTCTGTCCCTTTAAGGGTTTTGTTATATCCCTAAGGTGCTATACATAAGATTACCACAATGGATAGAGAAATCTTCAGTGATGTTTCAAAATTACTTTGAAGCTTGTCTGCAATATCCTTGTGATTAACTTTTTTAGAAGCATTTGTTCTATCACAAGCTTTGTAATAACTTTCTCATGCTACAACATATGTAGGATGTGTGCACTTGTGCATCAATTGCCAGCTTTGGCATTACACTTCTATAAGGGAGTTAGCATAAAACCTTTGGTAATATTTTCAGAACTTTTTTTGTAAATGAATTGTGCAAACTGCACTACTGTTCAGCTCAAATTCACTTTTATTAACCTTTTAAGAATGTTTTGAGTTTTTTCCATGTCACCCACAACAGCTGTGATTCAGTGACAAATGTATGTTAAGTACCAGCTGTCTGTACATTTGCTAATAAGCAAGTGTCGTAAAATTGATATCCTGTTGCAAAAATAAGTTTATAAACCCTTTGGCATTACATGGATTTCTTTATTAATTACATGTGATCTGATTTGGGAAGTCAAAATAATATTAGTTTAAGCATATTGTGTTTGTGTAACAAAAGTAATTTTACTTTTTTCAATAGCACATTATTTAAACATTCAGAGCTTAGGTTAGAAAAAAAAATGTGCAAATCCATTTGTATTTAGTAAATAGTAGAACCTCCTTTAGCAGCAGTTACTGTTTTTTTTTTTTTTTTTTTTTTTTCCTAGTAGATGGGAGAGATTCTATACTGTTGCCCCTTACAAAATTGTTTCATTTTATCAATAATTCTTGAATTCCTTCTACGGTAACTCTTCAGGACATGCTGCTGCATCTCAGTTGGATTAATTAATATACTTCTTACTGTGTATTTTATGTTTCATTTGCAGTCAACCCGCATTGGTATGTCTGTAAACTCAATTCGAAAACAAAGTACCGATGAAGATGTGACCTCCCTTGCAAAGTCACTCATCAAATCCTGGAAAAAATTATTGGGTAAGGAACTCAAAACCAAATTAAAGCTGTATGCATGTTCTCCACAAATACAGGCACTCACTGGTCTTAGTTAAAAAAAGAAAATTTATTGTAATCCATTAAAAAGGTATCATGACGTTTTTACATTCCTGTACCTTTATCAAATGTTACCACATACAAATACAACCGAAAATTAAAAACCTCTATAATATCATCAGTCACTGAAGGGCACTGTCAGATCTTAAAATTATTTATTTCTTCAATTTTTAAAAAACATCAGAATTTTCAACAATTCGGTTTAGTCACAAGCCTTTTTTTTTTTTTTTTTTTTTTTTTTTTTTTTTAGACGTCAATATCCAAAACATCAATACATATAGTGTTACTCTTAAACCAACAAAACACCCACCACAAAACCTAAATGAACAAATTTAAAAAAAAACTGTAATATGGGATTTCATATATTCAATACAACATACAGATGCATTAATCCTTTTATATGCCAAACTATGTTGAATAATATGGATATTTCTATTCACAGTACTAGATCCTTCTGAAAACATTTGAGATGTACTAATGCATAGTGCAAACAGAACATTTTACTGTTGTAACATAATTCCTTTACTACACTTAACATATGTGCATTCTAACATCACTGGTTCAGTAAAGTTTACACTTCAATTCCATAGCAGATCATTCTGAAAAGTTAGCCTTTTTTTAACAATGGCTACATGAAAGCCATCTTTTTTATGTACTAGGTAACGTACAGCATTATGGAACTAGGTAACATAAAGTGCAAAAATTAATATTAATAGAACTTGGGTCTCTTATATAGCAAGTAAATTCTGACCTATACTTATCACATATTCTTATATGCAGTAATCACAGTTCATGTCTCTCTTATGTGCATTACATGGTAATCCTAACATTTGTTACAATTCCTTTGCATAGGTCCGTTAGTATAACGTTGTTCTAGTTAGTTGTTAGGCACATCAAATGAACATGAGCAGTGATTCATGCAAAAGAAAATCTATGTGGATAAATAAAAGTGAAGGATGGTTGCTATAAATGTGGAAGCTGCATGACCTGTGACACTTAAACCATCAGCCATCGACTCACAAGCACGTCAGACTATGTGGTGTATTATGATTATCCTTGTGGACGATTCTATATTGGTAAGACCTGTACCGCCTTCAGAGAAAGACTTGCAAACCATAAAGGTGCCATACGGGCAGCTTTTAAAGATGGCCATTCAGAGCAGCAAGTTCTTACAACCTAACCACCCAATATCTAGCTTACGGGCTCTGCTTATTGATAGGATTACTCTATTAAAATGGGGAGGTGATAGGGATAAATAATTATTAGTGTGAGGCATGATGGATTTATAGTTTTAATACATTGACCCCCCTAATGGTCTCAATGTACATTTAGATTATTATTTGTTCTATTAACTTTTTGTCTATCACTTTAAGATAGTACCACGGAATTGGGCTACACATGGCCGACAATAACATCACTGATAAACCAACCAAGAAGTAACATATATTGATAGTAGGTCATACAATGCTTTTAGATGCTGTCCCTTTAACATATTTGGTAAATATAAAGAGCACAGATGGAGGCTCCTATAATGATATTGTTCCCTTTCCTCTATTAATAAATATACATTATTATGGTAACGTTGGCCCACTAGCCTTTTCTCCAACATAGGTGTGTCCGGTCCACGGCGTCATCCTTACTTGTGGGATATTCTCTTCCCCAACAGGAAATGGCAAAGAGCCCAGCAAAGCTGGTCACATGATCCCTCCTAGGCTCCGCCTACCCCAGTCATTCTCTTTGCCGTTGTACAGGCAACATCTCCACGGAGATGGCTTAGAGTTTTTTAGTGTTTAACTGTAGTTTTTCATTATTCAATCAAGAGTTTGTTATTTTCAAATAGTGCTGGTACGTACTATTTACTCAGAAACAGAAAAGAGATGAAGAATTCTGTTTGTATGAGGAAAATGATTTTAGCAACCGTAACTAAAATCCATGGCTGTTCCACACAGGACTGTTGAGAGCAATTAACTTCAGTTGGGGGAACAGTTTGCAGTCTCTTGCTGCTTGAGGTATGACACATTCTAACAAGACGATGTAATGCTGGAAGCTGTCATTTTCCCTATGGGATCCGGTAAGCCATGTTTATTAAGATTGTAAATAAGGGCTTCACAAGGGCTTATTTAAACTGTAGACTTTTTTTTGGGCTAAATCGATTGATATTAACACTTATTTAGCCTTGAGGAATCATTTATTCTGGGTATTTTGATTTAATAATATCGGCAGGCACTGTTTTAGACACCTTATTCTTTAGGGGCTTTCCCAAAGCATAGGCAGAGTCTCATTTTCGCGCCGGTGTTGCGCACTTGTTTTTGAGAGGCATGGCATGCAGTCGCATGTGAGAGGAGCTCTGATACTTATAAAAGACTTCTGAAGGCGTCATTTGGTATCGTATTCCCCTTTGGGTTTGGTTGGGTCTCAGCAAAGCAGATACCAGGGACTGTAAAGGGGTTTAAAGCTTAAAACGGCTCCGGTTCCGTTATTTTAAGGGTTAAAGCTTCCAAAATTGGTGTGCAATATTTTCAAGGCTTTAAGACGCTGTGGTGAAAATTTGGTGAATTTTGAACAATTCCTTCATGTTTTTTCGCAATTGCAGTAATAAAGTGTGTTCAGTTTAAAATTTAAAGTGACAGTAACGGTTTTATTTTAAAACGTTTTTTGTACTTTCTGATCAAGTTTATGCCTGTTTAACATGTCTGAACTACCAGATAGACTGTGTTCTGAATGTGGGGAAGCCAGAATTCCTATTCATTTAAATAAATGTGATTTATGTGATAATGACAATGATGCCCAAGATGATTCCTCAAGTGAGGGGAGTAAGCATGGTACTGCATCATTCCCTCCTTCGTCTACACGAGTCTTGCCCACTCAGGAGGCCCCTAGTACATCTAGCGCGCCAATACTCCTTACTATGCAACAATTAACGGCTGTAATGGATAATTCTGTCAAAAACATTTTAGCCAAAATGAACCCTTGTCAGCGTAAGCGTGGCTGCTCTGTTTTAGTTACTGAAGAGCATGACGACGCTGATATTAATATCTCTGAAGGGCCCCTAACCCAATCTGAGGGGGCCAGGGAGGTTTTGTCTGAGGGAGAAATTACTGATTTAGGGAACATTTCTCAGCAGGCTGAATCTGATGTGATTACATTTAAATTTAAATTGGAACATCTCCGCATTTTGCTTAAGGAGGTATTATCCACTCTGGATGATTGTGAAAATTTAGTCATCCCAGAGAAACTATGTAAAATGGACAAGTTCCTAGAGGTGCCGGGGCTCCCAGAAGCTTTTCCTATACCCAAGCGGGTGGCGGACATTGTTAATAAAGAATGGGAAAGGCCCGGTATTCCTTTCGTCCCTCCCCCCATATTTAAAAAATTGTTTCCTATGGTCGACCCCAGAAAGGACTTATGGCAGTCAGTCCCCAAGGTCGAGGGAGCGGTTTCTACTTTAAACAAACGCACCACTATTCCCATAGAGGATAGTTGTGCTTTCAAAGATCCTATGGATAAAAAATTAGAAGGTTTGCTTAAAAAGATGTTTGTTCAGCAGGGTTACCTTCTACAACCCATTTCATGCATTGTCCCTGTCACTACAGCCGCATATTTCTGGTTTGATGAACTGCTTAAGGTGCTCGATAGTGACTCTCCTCCTTATGAGGAGATTATGGACAGAATCAATGCTCTCAAATTGGCTAATTCTTTCACTCTAGACGCCTCTTTGCAATTGGCTAAGTTAGCGGCTAAGAACTCTGGGTTTGCTATTGTGGCGCGCAGAGCGCTTTGGTTGAAATCTTGGTCGGCTGATGCGTCTTCCAAGAACAAGCTACTAAACATTCCTTTCAAGGGGAAAACGCTGTTTGGTCCTGACTTGAAAGAGATTATCTCTGATATCACTGGGGGTAAGGGCCACGCCCTTCCTCAGGATCGGCCCTTCAAGGCAAAAAATAGACCTAATTTTCGTCCCTTTCGTAAAAACGGACCAGCCCAAGGTGCTACGTCCTCTAAGCAAGAGGGTAATACTTCTCAGGCCAAGCCAGCTTGGAGACCAATGCAAGGCTGGAACAAGGGAAAGCAGGCCAAGAAACCTGCCACTGCTACCAAGACAGCATGAAATATTGGCCCCCGATCCGGGACCGGATCTGGTGGGGGGCAGACTCTCTCTCTTCGCTCAGGCTTGGGCAAGAGATGTTCTGGATCCTTGGGCGCTAGAAATAGTCTCCCAGGGTTATCTTCTGGAATTCAAGGGACTTCCCCCAAGGGGGAGGTTCCACAAGTCGCAGTTGTCTTCAGACCACATAAAAAGACAGGCGTTCTTACATTGTGTAGAAGACCTGTTAAAAATGGGAGTGATTCATCCTGTTCCATTAAGAGAACAAGGGATGGGGTTCTACTCCAATCTGTTCATAGTTCCCAAAAAAGAGGGAACGTTCAGACCAATCCTAGATCTCAAGATCTTAAACAAATTTCTCAAGGTTCCATCGTTCAAGATGGAAACCATTCGAACTATCCTTCCTTCCATCCAGGAAGGTCAATTTATGACCACGGTGGATTTAAAGGATGCGTATCTACATATTCCTATCCACAAGGAACATCATCGGTTCCTAAGGTTTGCATTCCTGGACAAACATTACCAGTTCGTGGCGCTTCCTTTCGGATTAGCCACTGCTCCAAGGATTTTCACAAAGGTACTAGGGTCCCTTCTAGCGGTGCTAAGACCAAGGGGCATTGCAGTAGTACCTTACCTGGACGACATTCTGATTCAAGCGTCGTCCCTTCCTCAAGCAAAGGCTCACACGGACATTGTCCTGGCCTTTCTCAGATCTCACGGCTGGAAAGTGAACGTGGAAAAGAGTTCTCTATCCCCGTCAACAAGGGTTCCCTTCTTGGGAACAATTATAGACTCCTTAGAAATGAGGATCTTTCTAACAGAGGCCAGAAAAACAAAGCTTCTGGACTCTTGTCGGATACTTCATTCCGTTCCTCTTCCTTCCATAGCTCGGTGCATGGAAGTGATCGGGTTGATGGTGGCGGCGATGGACATAGTTCCTTTTGCGCGCATTCATCTAAGACCATTACAACTGTGCATGCTCAGTCAGTGGAATGGGGACTATACAGACTTGTCTCCGAAGATACAAGTAAATCAGAGGACCAGAGACTCACTCCGTTGGTGGCTGTCCCTGGACAATCTGTCTCAAGGGATGATGTTCCACAGACCAGAGTGGGTCATTGTCACGACCGACGCCAGTCTGATAGGCTGGGGCGCGGTCTGGGGATCCCTGAAAGCTCAGGGTCTTTGGTCTCGGGAAGAATCTCTTCTACCGGTAAATATTCTGGAACTGAGAGCGATATTCAATGCGCTCCAGGCCTGGCCCCAGCTTGCGAGGACCAGGTTCATACGGTTTCAATCAGACAACATGACGACTGTTGCGTACATCAACCATCAGGGGGGAACAAGGAGTTCCCTAGCGATGGAAGAAGTAACCAAAATTATTCTTTGGGCGGAGTCTCACTCCTGCCACCTGTCTGCTATCCACATCCCAGGAGTGCAAAATTAGGAAGCGGATTTTCTGAGTCGTCAGACATTGCATCCGGGGGAGTGGGAACTCCATCCGGAAATCTTTGCCCAAGTCACTCACCTGTGGGGCATTCCAGACATGGATCTGATGGCCTCTCGTCAGAACTTCAAAGTTCCTTGCTACGGGGCCAGATCCAGGGATCCCAAGGCGGCTCTAGTGGATGCACTAGTAGCACCTTGGACCTTCAAACTAGCTTATGTGTTCCCGCCATTTCCTCTCATCCCCAGGCTGATAGCCAGGATCAAGCAGGAGAGGGCGTCGGTGATCTTGATAGCTCCTGCGTGGCCACGCAGGACTTGGTATGCAGATCTGGTGAATATGTCATCGGCTCCACCTTGGAAGCTACCTTTGAGACGAGACCTTCTTGTTCAGGGTCCGTTCGAACATCCGAATCTGGTTTCACTCCAGCTGACTGCTTGGAGATTGAACGCTTGATTTTATCGAAGCGAGGATTCTCAGATTCTGTGATCGATACTCTTGTTCAGGCCAGAAAGCCTGTGACTAGAAAGATTTACCACAAAATTTGGAAAAAATATATCTGTTGGTGTGAATCTAAAGGATTCCCTTGGGACAAGGTTAAGATTCCTAGGATTCTATCCTTCCTTCAAGAAGGATTGGAAAAAGGATTATCTGCAAGTTCCCTGAAGGGACAGATTTCTGCCTTGTCGGTATTACTTCACAAAAAGCTGGCAGCTGTGCCAGATGTTCAAGCCTTTGTTCAGGCTCTGGTTAGAATCAAGCCTGTTTACAAACCTTTGACTCCTCCTTGGAGTCTCAATTTAGTTCTTTCAGTTCTTCAGGGGGTTCCGTTTGAACCCTTACATTCCGTTGATATTAAGTTATTATCTTGGAAAGTTTTGTTTTTAGTTGCGATTTCTTCTGCTAGAAGAGTCTCAGAATTATCTGCTCTGCAGTGTTCTCCTCCTTATCTGGTGTTCCATGCAGATAAGGTGGTTTTACGTACTAAACCTGGTTTTCTTCCAAAAGTTGTTTCTAACAAAAACATTAACCAGGAGATTATCGTACCTTCTCTGTGTCCAAAACCAGTTTCAAAGAAGGAACGTTTGTTGCACAATTTGGATGTTGTTCGCGCTCTAAAATTCTATTTAGATGCTACAAAGGATTTTAGACAAACATCTTCCTTGTTTGTTGTTTATTCAGGTAAAAGGAGAGGTCAAAAAGCAACTTCTACCTCTCTCTCTTTTTGGATTAAAAGCATCATCAGATTGGCTTACGAGACTGCCGGACGGCAGCCTCCCGAAAGAATCACAGCTCATTCCACTAGGGCTGTGGCTTCCACATGGGCCTTCAAGAACGAGGCTTCTGTTGATCAGATATGTAGGGCAGCGACTTGGTCTTCACTGCACACTTTTACCAAATTTTACAAGTTTGATACTTTTGCTTCTTCTGAGGCTATTTTTGGGAGAAAGGTTTTGCAAGCCGTGGTGCCTTCCATTTAGGTGACCTGATTTGCTCCCTCCCTTCATCCGTGTCCTAAAGCTTTGGTATTGGTTCCCACAAGTAAGGATGACGCCGTGGACCGGACACACCTATGTTGGAGAAAACAGAATTTATGTTTACCTGATAAATTTCTTTCTCCAACGGTGTGTCCGGTCCACGGCCCGCCCTGGTTTTTTTAATCAGGTCTGATATTTTATTTTCTTTAACTACAGTCACCACGGTACCATATGGTTTCTCCTATGCAAATATTCCTCCTTAACGTCGGTCGAATGACTGGGGTAGGCGGAGCCTAGGAGGGATCATGTGACCAGCTTTGCTGGGCTCTTTGCCATTTCCTGTTGGGGAAGAGAATATCCCACAAGTAAGGATGACGCCGTGGACCGGACACACCGTTGGAGAAAGAAATTTATCAGGTAAACATAAATTCTGTTTTTCTGTGTATTTCCAATCACATTTTATAAAAACTTTTAGATATGCAGTCAACAGAAATTTGTAACCAGTAACGGATTTTTATAGCTATTATTTGATTTTCTCGATCTTATCAGATTACAATGACTATCTGGAGTAATTTAGCTACTTTAGCAAACGCCCCTTTTAACTAACATAGAATGCATTGCTGTGACTATACATATAGAGTGGTAATCAGATGCATATAGCCTTGCTTTTGGAGGCATGTTAGTGAAGCCGCATGGAGATACTGAGACAAAGGGAGAGCAGTTGAATTGCTGCATTTGAAATTCTGACCTATACTTATCATATACTCTGTTTTACACAGGTGAGTGCATTACATGGTAATCCTAACATTTGTTACAATTCCTTTGCATAGGTCCGTAGTATAACATTGTTACATAGAAGTCGATTTATCAACCTCTTCGACAGGCTTTCACCTACCTACGACTGCAGGTTCTCAGAAGAGAACCTGCACATCTTTTTTAACAAGCAGCGGTCATCAGACCGCTGCTTCCCTACCCTTTCGTCACCTCTTAGGTGGCGAATTTCAATCTCCCCCATCTCGTCCGACAGGGGAGATTGACAGCTCCTGTCTGCCAGTAATTGGCTGTGCTCGGGCAGGGGGCGGGATTGCATACAAGCACAAAATAGCGCTTGTGTGCAATGCTGAATTCCGCCAGGGTATATGTGCCCCTGTCCGCCACAGCTTGATAAATCGACTTTAGTGTTCATTTGATGTGCCTAAAAACTAACGGACCTATGCAAAGTAATTGTAACATGTTAGGATTACCATGTAATGCGCGTAAGAGAGATGACCTGTAATTACTGCATATAAAAGAGTATGTGATAAGTGTAGGTCAGAATTGACTTGCTATATTAAAGAGACCCAAGTGCTATTATTTGCACTATAATGCTGTATTTTACCTAGTCCATAAAAAAGATGGCTTTAATGTAGCCATTGCTAAAACAGGCTAACGTTTCAGAATGATCTGCTATGGAATGGAAGTGTAAACTTTTCTGAACCAGTGATGTTAGAATGCGCATATGTTAAGTGTAGTAAAGGAATTAATGTTACAACAGTAAAATGTTTGTACTATGCATTAGTACATCTCATTATAAATGTTTTCAGAAGGATCTAGTACTGTGAATAGAAATATCCATATTATTCAACATAGTAATTTTATTTATGTTTTGTACATACAAACTTGTCCACAGCACTGTCTTTATTTAATTACTTTTTCTTCTGTTAAGTGTGATCAGTCCACGGGTCATCATTACTTGTGGGATATTAACTGCTCCCCTACAGGAAGTGCAAGAGGATTCACCCAGCAGAGTTGCTATATAGCTCCTCCCCTCTACGTCACCCCCAGTCATTCTCTTGCACCCAACGACTAGATAGGATGTGTGAGAGGACTATGGTGATATATTTAGTTTTTATATCTTCAATCAAAAGTTTGTTGTTTTATAATAGCACCGGAGTGTGTTATTCCTTCTCTGGTAGAATTTGAAGAAGAATCTACCTGAGTTTTTTTCTATGATTTTAGCCGGAGTAGTTAAGATCATATTGCTGTTTCTCGGCCATCTGAGGAGAGGCAAACTTCAGATCAGGGGACAGCAGGCAGATTAATCTGCAAAGAGGTATGTAGCAGTTTATTATTTTCTGACATGGAATTGATGAGAAAATCCTGCCATACCGTTATAATGTAAACCCAGCCTTGAATGCAGTAGATGTAGCTGATATCAGGCTGTCATGTATGTATATTTTATACTTCTCTGGTTTTTAGACTGTATACATAGACTTAACCTAATTTGCAGGGACTTGCAATAGGTTTTAAATGACAATTAATTATTGAGGTAAAACGTTTTTTTGCTGGCATGTAAAAACGTTTTTTTCTCTGAGGTACTGGGTGAAAAAATGTTTTGGGCACTATTTTTCCACTTGGCAATAGTTTTGATTTAAATTAGAGCAGTTCACTGATCCCTCTCACTGTTATGTGTGTGGGGGAGGGGCCATTTTGGTGCTTTCACTATGCATCAGAAAAAACTCAGAGATTCATTTTCTTCCTGCATGATCCGGTTCATCTCTACAGAGTTCAGGGATCTCCAAAGCCTTTTTTGAGGGAAGTAATCATTACAGCACAGCTGTGCTGATTGTATTGACTGTGATAAAAAAAAAAAAAAAAAAAAACGTTTATTTGTGTATTTTTTTCTGCTGCCTGGGTTAGTTATCATTTGCTGAGGGGAACAATCCTTTGCTAAAACTGTATATTCTGACAAAGATTGATGCTATAACTTAATTATTTTAACTGTTATAATATTTTTCTGTGCTTCTTAAAGGCACAGTTCGTTTTCATATTATTTGTAAATTACTTTGTAAAGTATTTCCAAGTTGCTGTTTATTTGCTAGTGTGTTAAACATGTCTGATTCAGAGGAATATCTCTGTGCTATATGTGTTAATGCCAAAGTGGAGCCCAATAGAAATTTATGTACTAAATGTATTGATGCTACTTTAAAAAACAGTCAATCTGTACAAATTGAACATATTTCACCAAACAACGAGGGGAGAGTTATGCCGGCTAACTCGCCTCACGTGTCAGTACCTGCATCTCCCGCTCAGGAGGTGCGTGATATTGTAGCGCCGAGTACATCTGGGCGGCCATTACAAATCACATTACAAGATATGGCTACTGTTATGACTGAAGTTTTGGCTAAACTACCAGAACTAAGAGGTAAACGTGATCACTCTGGGGTGAGAACAGAGTGCGCTGATAATGCAAGGGCCATGTCTGATACTGCGTCACAGTTTGCAGAACGTGAAGACGGAGAGCTTCATTCTGTGGGTGACGGTTCTGATCCAAATAAACTGGACTCAGACATTTCAAATTTTAAATTTAAGCTTGAGAACCTCCGTGTGTTACTAGGGGAGGTATTAGCGGCTCTGAATGATTGTAACACAGTTGCAATCCCAGAAAAAATGTGTAGGTTGGATAAATATTTTGCGGTACCGACGAGTACGGACGTTTTTCCTATACCTAAGAGACTTACTGACATTGTTACTAAGGAGTGGGATAGACCCGGTGTGCCTTTCTCACCCCCTCCTATATTTAGAAAAATGTTTCCAATAGACGCCGCCACACGGGATTTATGGCAAATGGTCCCTAAGGTGGAGGGAGCAGTTTCTACTTTAGCTAAGCGTACCACTATCTCAGTGGAGGATAGCTGTGCTTTTTCAGATCCAATGGATAAAAAATTAGAGGGTTACCTTAAGAAAATGTTTGTTCAACAAGGATTTATATTGCAACCTCTTGCATGTATTGCGCCTGTCACGGCTGCAGCAGCATTTTGGTTTGAGTCTCTGTAAGAGACACTTCAATCATCCACACTAGATGACATCACACACAAACTTAAATTCCTTAAGTTAGCTAATTCATTTATTTCAGATGCCGTAGTACATTTAACTAAACTTGCGGCTAAAAATTCAGGATTCGCCATTCAGACACGCAGAGCTCTGTGGCTGAAATCCTGGTCAGCTGATGTTACGTCTAAATCTAAATTGCTTAATATTCCTTTCAAAGGGCAGACCTTATTCGGGCCCGCCTTGAAAGAGATTATTGCTGACATTACAGGAGGTAAAGGTCATGCCCTGCCTCAGGACAAGGCCAAAGCCAAGGCTAGACAGTCCAATTTTCGTTCCTTTCGTAATTTCAAAGCAGGAGCAGCATCAACTTCCTCTGCACCAAAACAGGAAGGAGCTGTTGCTCGCTACAGACAAGGCTGGAAACCTAACCAGTCTTGGAACAGGGGCAAACAGGCCAGAAAACCTGCTGCTGCCCCTAAAACAGCATGAATTGAGGGCCCCCGATCCGGGACCGGATCTAGTGGGGGGCAGACTTTCCCTCTTCGCCCAGGCTTGGGCAAGAGATGTTCAGGATCCCTGGGCGTTAGAGATCATATCTCAGGGATACCTTCTGGACTTCAAATCCTCTCCCCCAAGAGGGAGATTTCATCTGTCAAGGTTGTCAACAAACCTAACAAAGAAGGAAGCGTTTCTACGCTGCGTACAAGATCTTTTATTAATGGGAGTGATCCATCCAGTTCCGCGGTTGGAACAAGGACAAGGGTTTTACTCAAATCTGTAGTTCCCAAAAAAGAGGGAACCTTCAGGCCAATCTTGGATTTAAAGATCCTAAACAAATTCCTAAGAGTTCCATCGTTCAAGATGGAAACTATTCGAACAATTTTTGCCCATGATCCAAGAGGGTCAGTACATGACCACAGTGGATTTAAAGGATGCTTACCTTCACATACCGATTCACAGAAGTCATTACCGGTATCTAAGGTTTGCCTTTTTAGACAGGCATTACCAGTTTGTAGCTCTTCCATTCGGACTGGCTACGGCTCCAAGAATCTTCACAAAGGTTCTGGGCACTCTTCTGGCGGTACTAAGACCGCGAGGAATTTCAGTAGCTCCGTACTTAGACGACATACTGATACAAGCTTCAAGCTTTCAAACTGCCAAATCTCATACAGAGATAGTACTGGCATTTCTAAGGTCGCATGGATGGAAAGTGAACGAAGAGAAAAGTTCTCTCTTTCCACTCGCAAGAGTTCCCTTCCTGGGGACTCTGATAGATTCTGTAGAAATGAAAATTTACCTGACAGAGGACAGGTTAACAAAACTTCAAAATGCATGCCGTGTCCTTCATTCCATTCAACACTCTAAATCTGAATCAAGAGACCAGAAATTCTCTTCTATGGTGGCTTTATCGGCCACATCTGTCCAGGGGAATGCCATTCAGCAGGCCAGACTGGTCAATTGTAACAACAGACGCCAGCCTACTAGGTTGGGGCGCTGTCTGGAATTCTCTGAAGGCTCAGGGACTATGGAATCAGGAGGAGAGTTTTCTTCCAATAAACATTCTGGAATTGAGAGCAGTCCTCAATGCTCTTCTGGCTTGGCCCCAGTTAACAACTCGGGGGTTCATCAGGTTCCAGTCGGACAACATCACGACTGTAGCTTATATCAACCATCAGGGAGGGACAAGAAGCTCCCTAGCAATGATGGAAGTATCGAAGATAATTCGCTGGGCAGAGTCTCACTCTTGCCACCTGTCTGCAATCCACATCCCGGGAGTGGAGAACTGGGAGGCGGATTTCTTAAGTCATCAGACTTTTTTCATCCGGGGGAGTGGGAACTTCATCCAGAGGTCTTTGCCCAAATACTTCGACGTTGGGGCAAACCAGAGATAGATCTCATGGCGTCTCGACAGAACGCCAAGCTTCCGCGCTACGGGTCCAGATCCAGGGATCCGGGAGCGGTCCTGATAGATGCCTTGACAGCACCATGGACCTTCAGGATGGCTTATGTGTTTCCACCTTTCCCGATGCTTCCTCGATTGATTGCCAGAATCAAACAGGAGAAAGCATCAGTGATTCTAATAGCGCCTGCATGGCCACGCAGGACTTGGTATGCAGATCTGGTGGACATGTCATTCTGTCCACCTTGGTCGTTACCTCTGAAACAGGACCTTCTGATTCAGGGTCCTTTCAAACATCAAAATCTAACTTCTCTGAAGCGGACTGCTTGGAAATTGAACGCTTGATCTTATCAAAGCGTGGTTTTTCTGAGTCAGTTATTGATACCTTAATACAGGCTAGGAAGCCTGTTACCAGAAAGATTTACCATAAAATATGGCGTAAATACCTATATTGGTGCGAATCCAAAGGTTACTCTTGGAGTAAGGTTAGGATTCCTAGGATATTGTCTTTTCTACAAGAAGGTTTAGAAAAGGGGTTATCCGCTAGTTCCTTAAAGGGACAGATCTCAGCTCTGTCCATTCTGTTACACAAGCGTCTGTCAGAAGTTCCAGACGTTCAGGCTTTTTGTCAGGCTTTGGCCAGGATTAAACCTGTGTTTAAAGCTGTGGCTCCACCATGGAGTTTAAACCTTGTTCTTAACGTTTTACAGGGTGTTCCGTTTGAACCCCTTCATTCCATTGATATAAAGTTGTTATCTTGGAAAGTTCTATTTTTAATGGCTATTTCCTCGGCTCGAAGAGTCTCTGAGTTATCAGCCTTACATTGTGATTCTCCTTATTTGATTTTTCACTCGGATAAGGTAGTTCTGCGTACTAAACCTGGGTTCTTACCTAAGGTAGTCACTAACAGGAATATCAATCAGGAGATTGTTGTTCCATCCTTGTGCCCAAATCCTTCTTCGAGGAAGGAACGTCTTTTGCACAATCTGGATGTAGTTCGTGCCCTTAAATTTTATTTACAGGCAACTAAAGATTTTCGACAAACGTCTTCCCTGTTTGTCGTTTACTCTGGTCAGAGGAGAGGTCAAAAAGCTTCTGCTACCTCTCTCTCTTTTTGGCTTCGTAGCATAATTCGTTTAGCTTATGAGACTGCTGGACAGCAGCCTCCTGAAAGAATTACAGCTCATTCCACTAGAGCTGTGGCTTCCACTTGGGCCTTTAAGAATGAGGCCTCTGTTGAACAGATTTGCAAGGCTGCAACTTGGTCTTCGCTTCATACTTTTTCCAAATTTTACAAATTTGACACTTTTGCTTCCTCGGAGGCTATTTTTGGGAGAAAGGTTCTTCAGGCAGTGGTTCCTTCTGTATAAAGAGCCTGCCTATCCCTCCCGTCATCCGTGTACTTTTGCTTTGGTATTGGTATCCCACAAGTAATGATGACCCGTGGACTGATCACACTTAACAGAAGAAAACATAATTTATGCTTACCTGATAAATTCCTTTCTTCTGTAGTGTGATCAGTCCACGGCCCGCCCTGTTTTTTTTAAGGCAGGTAAATATTTTTTAAATTATACTCCAGTCACCACTACACCCTTGGCTTCTCCTTTCTCGTTGGTCCTTGGTCGAATGACTGGAGGTGACGTAGAGGGGAGGAGCTATATAGCAACTCTGCTGGGTGAATCCTCTTGCACTTCCTGTAGGGGAGCAGTTAATATCCCACAAGTAATGATGACCCGTGGACTGATCACACTACAGAAGAAAGGAATTTATCAGGTAAGCATAAATTATGTTTTCTGTTAGGGTACAGACCTAAAATAGCGACGTTTTGAGTGTAACCACTCTTAATCATGAGCATGATTAAGAGTGGTTACATTCAAAACGTTGCTATTTTATGTCTGTACCCTAACAGAAAATAAAGTAATTAAAGAAAGACAGTGCTGTGGACAAGTTTGTATGCACTACCGTGATTGGGGGAGCCTGGCAGAGTCCCTGTCTTCACGTGCACTTTACTCCTCATGTTACATAACATAGTAGATGAGGTTGAAAAAAGACCGAAGTCCATAGAGTTCAACCTATACAAATCTAAAATATATACAAAAAGCTCCAGTTAAGCTTAAATAATCCCACTAAAAGGTGACCCATTTAATACTAGCAATCATATCCATGAATTTTGTTTATTGACAGAAATGTATACAAATAATTTTTAAATGTATCTAGGGTATTGGCATTCACTACCTCCTTTGGTAATGAGTTCCAAAATGTTATTTCTCTTACAGTGAAAAAACATTTCCGTTGCAGGAGATTAAATCTCCTTTCCTCCAACCTTAAATTGTGACCTCTGGTCACAAACAATTTTCTTGGAATAAACATCGCTTCTGCGATCTCTGTATATGGGCCTTGAATATATTTATATAAAGTAATCATGTCACCTCTTAAGCACCTTTTTTCTAAAGAAAACAGACCCAGTTTGGCTAGCCTCTCCTCATAGGTTAAATTCTCCAATCCCCTTATTAGCTTTGTGGCCCTTCTCTGAACTTTTTCTAGTTCTGCAATATCTTTTATGTGATCGGTCCCCAGAACTGCACTCCATACTCAAGGTGAGGTCTTACCAGTGCTTTATATAGTGACAGAATTATGCTTTCCTCCCTTGAGTCAATGCCTCTTTTAATACATGCTAGTATCTTATTAGCCTTTGAAGCTGCTGTCCTGCATTGTGCACCCATCTTTAGCTTGTTATCTATTACTACTCCCAATCCCTTTCCTCCTGTGTTTGGCTAAGTCTTGTCCCATTTAAATAATACGTTGCCTGCTTATTTTTACTTCCAAAATGTAGAACCTTGTATTTCTTCTGTTAAGTGTGATCAGTCCACGGGTCATCATTACTTCTGGGATATTACTCCTCCCCAACAGGAAGTGCAAGAGGATTCACCCAGCAGAGCTGCATATAGCTCCTCCCCTCTACGTCACTCCCAGTCATTCTCTTGCACCCAACGACTAGATAGGATGTGTGAGAGGACTATGGTGATTATACTTAGTTTTATATCTTCAATCAAAAGTTTGTTATTTTAAAATAGCACCGGAGTGTGTTATTACCTCTCTGGCAGAGTTTGAAGAAGAATCTACCAGAGTTTTGCTATGATTTTAGCCGGAGTAGTTAAGATCATATTGCTGTTCTCGGCCATCTGAGGAGTGAGGTAAACTTCAGATCAGGGGACAGCGGGCAGATGAATCTGCATAGAGGTATGTAGCAGTTTTTATTTTCTGACAATGGAATTGATGAGAAAATCCTGCCATACCGATATAATGTCATGTATGTATACTTTACACTTCAGTATTCTGGGGAATGGTACTTCACTAGAATTACACTGTAAGAAATACATAAAGCTGTTTAATAACTAGAGATTATGTTTAACGTTTTTGCTGGAATGTAAAATCGTTTTCATTTGCTGAGGTACTGTGTGAATAAATGTTTGGGCACTATTTTTCCACTTGGCAGTTGCTTAATCTGTTTTTCTGACAGTTTCTGTTCTCCCTCACTGCTGTGTGTGAGGGGGAGGGGCCGTTTTTTGGCGCTTTTTCTATGCATCAAATATTTCAGTCAGCAACTCATTGTATTCCCTGCATGATCCGGTTCATCTCTACAGAGCTCAGGGGTCTTCAAAACTTATTTTGAGGGAGGTAATTTCTCTCAGCAGAGCTGTGAGAATTATAGTTTGACTGAGATAAAAAACGTTTATTCTGTAATTTGTTTCCTGCTTTCAGAATTTGTTATCTTTGCTAATGGGATTAAACCTTTGCTAAAGTTGTGTTGTTTACAAGGATTGAGGCTATAACTGTTTCAATTTATTAATTTTCAACTGTCATAGATCTTCTGTGCTTCTTAAAGGCACAGTACATTTTAATATTATTCTAATTGAATTGTATTTCCAAGTTGCAAGTTTATTTGCTAGTGTGTTAAACATGTCTGATTCAGAGGATGATACCTGTGTCATTTGTTGCAATGCCAAAGTGGAGCCCAATAGAAATTTATGTACTAACTGTATTGATGCTACTTTAAATAAAAGTCAATCTGTACAAATTGAACAAATTTCACCAAACAACGAGGGGAGAGTTATGCCGACTAACTCGCCTCACGTGTCAGTACCTACATCTCCCGCTCAGAGGGAGGTGCGTGATATTGTAGCGCCGAGTACATCTGGGCGGCCATTACAAATCACATTACAGGATATGGCTACTGTTATGACTGAGGTTTTGGCTAAATTACCAGAACTAAGAGGTAAGCGTGATCACTCTGGGGTGAGAACAGAGTGCGCTGATAATATTAGGGCCATGTCAGACACTGCGTCACAGGTGGCAGAACATGAGGACGGAGAACTTCATTCTGTGGGTGACGGTTCTGATCCAAACAGACTGGATTCAGATATTTCAAATTTTAAATTTAAACTGGAAAACCTCCGTGTATTACTAGGGGAGGTGTTAGCGGCTCTGAATGATTGTAACACAGTTGCAATACCAGAGAAAATGTGTAGGTTGGATAAATATTTTGCGGTACCGACGAGTACTGAGGTTTTTCCTATACCTAAGAGACTTACTGAAATTGTTACTAAGGAGTGGGATAGACCCGGTGTGCCGTTCTCACCCCCTCCGATATTTAGAAAAATGTTTCCAATAGACGCCACCACAAGGGACTTATGGCAAACGGTCTCTAAGGTGGAGGGAGCAGTTTCTACCTTAGCTAAGCGTACCACTATCCCGGTGGAGGATAGCTGTGCTTTTTCAGATCCAATGGATAAAAAGTTAGAGGGTTACCTTAAGAAAATGTTTGTTCAACAAGGTTTTATATTGCAACCCCTTGCATGCATTGCGCCGATCACGGCTGCAGCGGCATTCTGGATTGAGTCTCTGGAAGAGAACATTGGTTCAGCTACTCTGGACGACATTACGGACAGGCTTAGAGTCCTTAAACTAGCTAATTCATTCATTTCGGAGGCCGTAGTACATCTTACTAAACTTATGGCGAAGAATTCAGGATTCGCCATTCAGGCACGCAGGGTGCTGTGGCTAAAATCCTGGTCAGCTGATGTTACTTCTAAGTCTAAATTGCTTAATATACCTTTCAAAGGGCAGACCTTATTCGGGCCCGGGTTGAAAGAGATTATCGCTGACATTACAGGAGGTAAAGGCCATGCCCTGCCTCAGGACAAAGCCAAAGCCAAGACTAGACAGTCTAATTTTCGTTCCTTTCGTAATTTCAAAGCAGGAGCAGCATCAACTTCCTCTGCACCAAAACAGGAAGGAGCTGTTGCTCGCTACAGACAAGGCTGGAAACCTAACCAGTCCTGGAACAAGGGCAAGCAGACTAGGAAACCTGCTGCTGCCCCTAAAACAGCATGAATTGAGGGCCCCCGATCCGGGATCGGATCTAGTGGGGGGCAGACTTTCTCTCTTCGCCCAGGCTTGGGCAAGAGATGTTCAGGATCCCTGGGCGCTAGAGATAATATCTCAGGGATACCTTCTGGACTTCAAATACTCTCCTCCAAGAGAGAGATTTCATCTGTCAAGATTGTCAACAATCCAGACAAAGAAAGAGGCGTTTCTACGCTGCGTACAAGAGCTCTTGTTAATGGGAGTAATCCATCCAGTTCCACGATCGGAACAGGGACAGGGGTTTTACTCAAATCTGTTTGTGGTTCCCAAAAAAGAGGGAACTTTCAGACCAATCCTGGACTTAAAGATCCTAAACAAATTCCTAAGAGTTCCATCGTTCAAGATGGAGACTATTCGGACAATTTTACCTATGATCCAAGAGGGTCAATACATGACCACTGTAGATTTAAAAGATGCTTACCTTCACATACCGATTCACAAAGATCATTATCGGTACCTAAGGTTTGCCTTCCTAGACAGGCATTACCAGTTTGTGGCTCTTCCATTCGGATTGGCTACAGCTCCAAGAATCTTCACAGAGGTTCTGGGTGCTCTTCTGGCGGTACTAAGACCGCGGGGAATCTCGGTAGCTCCATACCTAGACGACATTCTGATACAAGCTTCAAGCTTTCAAACTGCCAAGTCTCATACAGAGTTAGTGCTGGCATTTCTAAGGTCACATGGATGGAAGGTGAACGAAAAGAAAAGTTCACTCGTTCCACTCACAAGAGTTCCCTTCCTGGGGACTCTTATAGATTCTGTAGAAATGAAGATTTACCTGACAGAGGACAGGCTAACAAGACTTCAAAGTGCTTGCCGCACCCTTCATTCCATTCAACACCCGTCAGTGGCTCAATGCATGGAGGTAATCGGCTTAATGGTAGCGGCAATGGACATAGTACCCTTTGCACGCTTACACCTCAGACCACTGCAACTGTGCATGCTAAGTCAGTGGAATGGGGATTACTCAGACTTATCCCCTTCTCTGAATCTGGATCAAGAGACCAGAAATTCTCTTCTATGGTGGCTTTCTCGGCCACATCTGTCCAGGGGGATGCCATTCAGCAGACCAGACTGGACAATTGTAACAACAGACGCCAGCCTTCTAGGTTGGGGTGCCGTCTGGAATTCTCTGAAGGCTCAGGGACAATGGAGTCAGGAGGAGAGTCTCCTGCCAATAAACATTCTGGAATTGAGAGCAGTTCTCAATGCCCTCCTGGCTTGGCCCCAGTTGACAACTCGGGGGTTCATCAGGTTTCAGTCGGACAACATCACGACTGTAGCTTACATCAACCATCAGGGAGGGACAAGAAGCTCCCTAGCTATGATGGAAGTATCAAAGATAATTTGCTGGGCAGAGTCTCACTCTTGCGACCTGTCAGCAATCCACATCCCGGGAGTGGAGAACTGGGAGGCGGATTTCTTAAGTCGTCAGACTTTTCATCCGGGGGAGTGGGAACTTCATCCGGAGGTCTTTGCCCAAATACTTCGACGTTGGGGCAAACCAGAGATAGATCTCATGGCGTCTCGACAGAACGCCAAGCTTCCTCGTTACGGGTCCAGATCCAGGGATCCAGGAGCAGTCCTGATAGATGCTCTGACAGCACCTTGGGACTTCAGGATGGCTTACGTGTTTCCACCCTTCCCGTTGCTTCCTCGATTGATTGCCAGAATCAAACAAGAGAGAGCATCAGTGATTCTAATAGCACCTGCGTGGCCACGCAGGACTTGGTATGCAGACCTGGTGGACATGTCATCCTGTCCACCTTGGTCTCTACCTCTGAAACAGGACCTTCTGATACAGGGTCCCTTCAAACATCAAAATCTAACTTTTCTGAAGCTGACTGCTTGGAAATTGAACGCTTGATTTTATCAAGACGTGGATTTTCTGAGTCAGTTATTGATACCTTAATACAGGCTAGGAAACCTGTTACCAGAAAGATTTACCATAAGATATGGCGTAAATACCTATATTGGTGTGAATCCAAAGGTTACTCTTGGAGTAAGGTTAGGATTCCTAGGATATTGTCTTTTCTACAAGAAGGTTTAGAAAAGGGTTTATCTGCTAGTTCATTAAAGGGACAGATCTCAGCTCCGTCCATTCTGTTACACAAACGTCTGTCAGAAGTTCCTGACGTCCAGGCTTTTTGTCAGGCTTTGGCCAGAATTAAGCCTGTGTTTAAAACTGTTGCTCCACCATGGAGTTTAAACCTTGTTCTTAATGTTTTACAGGGCGTTCCGTTTGAACCCCTTCATTCCATTGATATAAAGTTGTTATCTTGGAAAGTTCTATTTTTAATGGCTATTTCCTCGGCTCGAAGAGTCTCTGAATTATCAGCCTTACATTGTGATTCTCCTTATTTGATTTTTCATTCGGATAAGGTAGTCCTGCGTACTAAACCTGGGTTCTTACCTAAGGTAGTTACTAACAGGAATATCAATCAAGAGATTGTTGTTCCTTCTTTATGCCCAAATCCTTCTTCAAAGAAGGAACGTCTACTGCACAACCTGGATGTAGTCCGTGCTCTAAAATTTTACTTACAGGCAACTAAGGAATTTCGACAAACGTCTTCTCTGTTTGTCATTTACTCTGGGCAGAGGAGAGGTCAAAAAGCTTCCGCTACCTCTCTTTCTTTTTGGCTTCGTAGCATAATTCGTTTAGCTTATGAGACTGCTGGACAGCAGCCTCCTGAAAGAATTACAGCTCATTCTACTAGAGCTGTGGCTTCCACTTGGGCCTTCAAGAATGAGGCCTCTGTTGAACAGATTTGCAAGGCTGCAACTTGGTCTTCGCTTCATACTTCTTCAGGCAGTGGTTCCTTCTGTATAAAGAGCCTGCCTATCCCTCCCGTCATCCGTGTACTTTTGCTTTGGTATTGGTATCCCAGAAGTAATGATGACCCGTGGACTGATCACACTTAACAGAAGAAAACATAATTTATGCTTACCTGATAAATTCCTTTCTTCTGTAGTGTGATCAGTCCACGGCCCGCCCTGTTTTTAAGGCAGGTAAATATTTTTTAATTTATACTCCAGTCACCACTTCACCCTTGGCTTTTCCTTTCTCGTTGGTCCTTGGTCGAATGACTGGGAGTGACGTAGAGGGGAGGAGCTATATGCAGCTCTGCTGGGTGAATCCTCTTGCACTTCCTGTTGGGGAGGAGTAATATCCCAGAAGTAATGATGACCCGTGGACTGATCACACTACAGAAGAAAGGAATTTATCAGGTAAGCATAAATTATGTTTTTCCCGTATTAAATCTCATTTTCCATTTACCTGCCCATACTTCTAATTTTTGCAGGTCCCTTTGAAACGAAAGTTCATCCTGCTCTGACCTAATGACCTTACTTTACTTAGTATCATCTGCAAAAATAGAGATGTCGCTATTTAATCCTAGCTCCAAGTCATTTATAAAAATATTAAAAAGAATAGGGCCCAGCACTGATCCCTGGGGTACTCCACTGATTACCCTTTTCCAATCTGAGTATGATCCATTTACTACTACTTGTTGCTCCCTATCGTTTATCCAGTTATTTATCCACAAACTAACTTTTTCTCCTATTCCCAGTCCCTTAATTTTGTGCTGAACTGATACTTCTCTACATTATTTGTTTTGTGGTGGGTGTTTTTGTTGGTTTAAGGGAACACTGTATGTATTGATGTTTTGGATATTGATGAAACAATTGCATTTCCTCTACTGATGCTTATTTCAGGCAGCTATTATTTAGCTACTACAGTGATTAAACAGTCTCTATGTAGAAGCTTCTGACATCTGCACTTTCAATTCTCTTAAGGACTGCAAAGAAACCTAATTGTCAGAGTTTAATTACTGCAAAAGGGGACAAAATAAAGTGTATTCCTGTATGCCTTTTTGTCACTGGCTCACCAGCTAGCTCACAGCAGTGCATTGCTGCTCCTTCAACAAAGAATACAAATCGAATTTCATTTTCTTATCACCTATACTGTTCAAGGAATAGAAAGGTCAAAATTGAAATGTCCATGAATGCATTTACATTTTAAATAGAAGCATTCTTGCAATATATTTTCATTAATGCTTCTATTAAACGTTATTACGGTTTCAGTTACACGTGCACATAATGGTATGTGTGACTAGAGGATCAGGATTCTAACATCATGCCTGCTCAGAAAGATGGCAATGGTGTGTATTGCATCGTTGAAGATATTCCGGTATATGTGTGTATTGCGTTGAAATAACGTTAAAATAACAGTAATAACTTTTACTAGAAGCATTTTTGCTAATGGAGAATATTGCAAAAGATGTTCTAATTAAAATTTAAATGCACACAGGCACCTTTCTAGCCTTTTAAAGGGCTATTAAATGCATGTTTTAGGTTAAAATTTTAAACTGGTAACAGCAGATAGTGTACAATTACATGTGGATTGATGGTAGTATTTCATTTGAAGTAAATTGAAAAGTTGCAGAAAATTTACATTTAAAATTTTCTAAATTTCCACAGCTGAAACCCGACTGCCAATGTCCGTAGAGGGTTTTCCCATAACTTGATTGACTGGTCCATCTAGCCAATCATCTATCGACAAAAGTAATACATTACAGGTTCATGCACCTGCTTGCATGCGATCACACCCAGCAGTGTGTACATTATCACATAAAACGGAGCAGCTCAGCTAGCGTTTTAATAAAGCTGGAGCTGTTGCTTTTCTAGTACGGCTGCGAGGCACAGTGATAATGTAATTATTGTAGTGTAAGTTACTTTCAGACACGCATAAATAAAGTACGAGATTTGGCAACTGAATAAAAGTTTGCAAAATTAAATCAAACACTTATTTGAGGGCACATAGAGACCTGCAGTGTGGTAATGTAATTCTAGACGTTTGAGGGACTTGTCGACAGAAGAGAGACTTTTGCAGTTAACAGGCAATTATTTTCATTTGTAAATGTAGTAGATGATCCGTATACGAGTCCGTGATTGGTTAGTGGCATGTTGGATTAAGGCACATGGAAATATTTTCTGACATAAGTAATTTTTCTCGGAAACTGGTGCTTATTTTGAACATCAGGTAAGTGAGGATTAGTTGGCAACATTAGATTTACTGATTATTATTGAAAATGCAAAATATTGAGTGGTACTTTAAGAACACCTTTCACTGATGTAGGTGAAATCTGTTCCTTAAGGCTCAATGGATGACCTCTTGTCCTTTTTACAGTCCTATTGTTAAACAGGTCAGCCGATAATTGTTTAAGGGGGCCCTCTAAATATTTGTATAATGTAATCATACCCCCTTTTTCAGTATAAATAACTGCAGCTTTCTCCAACATAGGTGTGTCCGGTCCACGGCGTCATCCTTACTTGTGGGATATTCTCTTCCCCAACAGGAAATGGCAAAGAGCCCAGCAAAGCTGGTCACATGATCCCTCCTAGGCTCCGCCTACCCCAGTCATTCTCTTTGCCGTTGTACAGGCAACATCTCCACGGAGATGGCTTAGAGTTTTTTAGTGTTTAACTGTAGTTTTTATTATTCAATCAAGAGTTTGTTATTTTGAAATAGTGCTGGTATGTACTATTTACTCAGAAACAGAAAAGAGATGAAGATTTCTGTTTGTATGAGGAAAATGATTTTAGCAACCGTCACTAAAATCCATGGCTGTTCCACACAGGACTGTTGAGAGCAATTAACTTCAGTTGGGGGAACAGTGAGCAGTCTCTTGCTGCTTGAGGTATGACACATTCTAACAAGACGATGTAATGCTGGAAGCTGTCATTTTCCCTCTGGGATCCGGTAAGCCATGTTTATTACGATTGTAAATAAGGGCTTCAAAAAGGGCTTATTAAGACTGTAGACTTTTTTTTGGGCTAAATCGATTGATTATTAACACATATTTAGCCTTGAGGAATCATTTTATCTGGGTATTTTGATATAATAATATCGGCAGGCACTGTTTTAGACACCTTATTCTTTAGGGGCTTTCCCAAAGCATAGGCAGAGCCTCATTTTCGCGCCGGTGTTGCGCACTTGTTTTTGAGAGGCATGGCATGCAGTCGCATGTGAGAGGAGCTCTGATACTTAGAAAAGACTTTCTGAAGGCGTCATTTGGTATCGTATTCCCCTTGGGGCTTGGTTGGGTCTCAGCAAAGCAGATACCAGGGACTGTAAGGGGTTAAAGTTCAAAACGGCTCCGGTTCCGTTATTTTAAGGGTTAAAGCTTCCAAATTTGGTGTGCAATACTTTTAAGGCTTTAAGACACTGTGGTGAAAATTTGGTGAATTTTGAACAATTCCTTCATGTTTTTTCGCATTTGCAGTAATAAAGTGTGTTCAGTTTAAAATTTAAAGTGACAGTAACGGTTTTATTTTAAAACGTTTTTTGTACTTGTTATCAAGTTTATGCCTGTTTAACATGTCTGAACTACCAGATAGACTGTGTTCTGAATGTGGGGAAGCCAGAATTCCTATTCATTTAAATAAATGTGATTTATGTGACAATGACAATGATGCCCAAGATGATTCCTCAAGTGAGGGGAGTAAGCATGGTACTGCATCATTCCCTCCTTCGTCTACACGAGTCTTGCCCACTCAGGAGGCCCCTAGTACATCTAGCGCGCCAATACTCCTTACTATGCAACAATTAACGGCTGTAATGGATAATTCTGTCAAAAACATTTTAGCCAAAATGAACACTTATCAGCGTAAGCGCGACTGCTCTGTTTTAGATACTGAAGAGCATGACGACGCTGATATTAATATTTCTGAAGGGCCCCTAACTCAGTCTGATGGGGCCAGGGAGGTTTTGTCTGAGGGAGAAATTACTGATTCAGGGAACATTTCTCAACAAGCTGAACCTGATGTGATTGCATTTAAATTTAAGTTGGAACATCTCCGCATTCTGCTTAAGGAGGTATTATCCACTCTGGATGATTGTGACAAGTTGGTCATCCCAGAGAAACTATGTAAAATGGACAAGTTCCTAGAGGTGCCGGGGCTCCCAGAAGCTTTTCCTATACCCAAGCGGGTGGCGGACATTGTTAATAAAGAATGGGAAAGGCCCGGTATTCCTTTCGTCCCTCCCCCCATATTTAAAAAATTGTTTCCTATGGTCGACCCCAGAAAGGACTTATGGCAGACAGTCCCCAAGGTCGAGGGAGCGGTTTCCACTTTAAACAAACGCACCACTATACCCATAGAGGATAGTTGTGCTTTCAAAGATCCTATGGATAAAAAATTAGAAGGTTTGCTTAAAAAGATGTTTGTTCAGCAGGGTTACCTTCTACAACCAATTTCATGCATTGTCCCTGTCGCTACAGCCGCATGTTTCTGGTTCGATGAGCTGATAAAGGCGGTCGACAGTGATTCTCCTCCTTATGAGGAGATTATGGACAGAATCAATGCTCTCAAATTGGCTAATTCTTTCACCCTAGACGCCACTTTGCAATTGGCTAGGTTAGCGGCTAAGAATTCTGGGTTTGCTATTGTGGCGCGCAGAGCGCTTTGGTTGAAATCTTGGTCGGCTGATGCGTCTTCCAAGAACAAGTTACTTAACATTCCTTTCAAGGGGAAAACGCTGTTTGGCCCTGACTTGAAAGAGATTATCTCGGATATCACTGGGGGTAAGGGCCACGCCCTTCCTCAGGATCGGCCTTTCAAGGCAAAAAATAAACCTAATTTTCGTCCCTTTCGTAGAAACGGACCAGCCCAAAGTGCTACGTCCTCTAAGCAAGAGGGTAATACTTCTCAAGCCAAGCCAGCTTGGAGACCAATGCAAGGCTGGAACAAGGGAAAGCAGGCCAAGAAACCTGCCACTGCTACCAAGACAGCATGAAATGTTGGCCCCCGATCCGGGACCGGATCTGGTGGGGGGCAGACTCTCTCTCTTCGCTCAGGCTTGGGCAAGAGATGTTCTGGATCCTTGGGCGCTAGAAATAGTCTCCCAAGGTTATCTTCTGGAATTCAAGGGACTTCCCCCAAGGGGGAGGTTCCACAGGTCTCAGTTAAAGGCTCACACGGACATTGTCCTGGCCTTTCTCAGATCTCACGGATGGAAAGTGAACGTGGAAAAGAGTTCTCTATCTCCGTCAACAAGGGTTCCCTTCTTGGGAACAATAATAGACTCCTTAGAAATGAGGATTTTTCTGACAGAGGCCAGAAAAACAAAACTTCTAGACTCTTGTCGGATACTTCATTCCGTTCCTCTTCCTTCCATAGCTCAGTGCATGGAAGTGATCGGGTTGATGGTAGCGGCAATGGACATAGTTCCTTTTGCACGCATTCATCTAAGACCATTACAACTGTGCATGCTCAGTCAGTGGAATGGGGACTATACAGACTTGTCTCCGAAGATACAAGTAAATCAGAGGACCAGAGACTCACTCCGTTGGTGGCTGTCCCTGGACAACCTGTCACGAGGGATGACATTCCGCAGACCAGAGTGGGTCATTGTCACGACCGACGCCAGTCTGATGGGCTGGGGCGCGGTCTGGGGATCCCTGAAAGCTCAGGGTCTTTGGTCTCGGGAAGAATCTCTTCTACCGATAAATATTCTGGAACTGAGAGCGATATTCAATGCTCTCAAGGCTTGGCCTCAGCTAGCGAGGGCCAAGTTCATACGGTTTCAATCAGACAACATGACAACTGTTGCGTACATCAACCATCAGGGGGGAACAAGGAGTTCCCTGGCGATGGAAGAAGTGACCAAAATCATTCTATGGGCGGAGTCTCACTCCTGCCACCTGTCTGCTATCCACATCCCAGGAGTGGAAAATTGGGAAGCGGATTTTCTGAGTCGTCAGACATTGCATCCGGGGGAGTGGGAACTCCATCCGGAAATCTTTGCCCAAGTCACTCAGCTGTGGGGCATTCCAGACATGGATCTGATGGCCTCTCGTCAGAACTTCAAAGTTCCTTGCTACGGGTCCAGATCCAGGGATCCCAAGGCGGCTCTAGTGGATGCACTAGTAGCACCTTGGACCTTCAAACTAGCTTATGTGTTCCCGCCGTTTCCTCTCATCCCCAGGCTGGTAGCCAGGATCAATCAGGAGAGGGCGTCGGTGATCTTGATAGCTCCTGCGTGGCCACGCAGGACTTGGTACGCAGATCTGGTGAATATGTCATCGGCTCCTCCTTGGAAGCTACCTTTGAGACGAGACCTTCTTGTTCAGGGTCCGTTCGAACATCCGAATCTGGTTTCACTCCAGCTGACTGCTTGGAGATTGAACGCTTGATCTTATCGAAGCGAGGATTCTCAGATTCTGTTATCGATACTCTTGTTCAGGCCAGAAAGCCCGTAACTAGAAAGATTTACCACAAAATTTGGAAAAAATATATCTGTTGGTGTGAATCTAAAGGATTCCCTTGGGACAAGGTTAAGATTCCTAGGATTCTATCCTTCCTTCAAGAAGGATTGGAAAAAGGATTATCTGCAAGTTCCCTGAAGGGACAGATTTCTGCCTTGTCTGTGTTACTTCACAAAAAGCTGGCCGCTGTGCCAGATGTTCAAGCCTTTGTTCAGGCTCTGGTTAGAATTAAGCCTGTTTACAAACCTTTGACTCCTCCTTGGAGTCTCAATTTAGTTCTTTCAGTTCTTCAGGGGGTTCCGTTTGAACCCTTGCATTCCGTTGATATTAAGTTATTATCTTGGAAAGTTTTGTTTTTAGTTGCAATTTCTTCTGCTAGAAGAGTTTCAGAATTATCTGCTCTGCAGTGTTCTCCTCCTTATCTGGTGTTCCATGCAGATAAGGTGGTTTTACGTACTAAACCTGGTTTTCTTCCAAAAGTTGTTTCTAACAAAAACATTAACCAGGAGATTATCGTACCTTCTCTGTGTCCGAAACCAGTTTCAAAGAAGGAACGTTTGTTGCACAATTTGGATGTTGTTCGCGCTCTAAAATTCTATTTAGATGCTACAAAGGATTTTAGACAAACATCTTCCTTGTTTGTTGTTTATTCCGGTAAAAGGAGAGGTCAAAAAGCAACTTCTACCTCTCTCTCTTTTTGGATTAAAAGCATCATCAGATTGGCTTACGAGACTGCCGGACGGCAGCCTCCCGAAAGAATCACAGCTCATTCCACTAGGGCTGTGGCTTCCACATGGGCCTTCAAGAACGAGGCTTCTGTTGATCAGATATGTAGGGCAGCGACTTGGTCT
The DNA here is from genome assembly GCF_027579735.1 of Bombina bombina. Taxonomy (NCBI): domain Eukaryota; kingdom Metazoa; phylum Chordata; class Amphibia; order Anura; family Bombinatoridae; genus Bombina; species Bombina bombina. The sequence goes on along the minus strand of NC_069503.1, from coordinate 892,728,346 downwards.
TCACTGCACACTTTTACCAAATTTTACAAGTTTGATACTTTTGCTTCTTCTGAGGCTATTTTTGGGAGAAAGGTTTTGCAAGCCGTGGTGCCTTCCATTTTGGTGACCTGATTTGCTCCCTCCCTTCATCCGTGTCCTAAAGCTTTGGTATTGGTTCCCACAAGTAAGGATGACGCCGTGGACCGGACACACCTATGTTGGAGAAAACAGAATTTATGTTTACCTGATAAATTACTTTCTCCAACGGTGTGTCCGGTCCACGGCCCGCCCTGGTTTTTTTAATCAGGTCTGATAATTTATTTTCTTTAACTACAGTCACCACGGTACCATATGGTTTCTCCTATGCAAATATTCCTCCTTAACGTCGGTCGAATGACTGGGGTAGGCGGAGCCTAGGAGGGATCATGTGACCAGCTTTGCTGGGCTCTTTGCCATTTCCTGTTGGGGAAGAGAATATCCCACAAGTAAGGATGACGCCGTGGACCGGACACACCGTTGGAGAAAGTAATTTATCAGGTAAACATAAATTCTGTTTTTCCTGCCTTTCTTCATAATGCAAATCTTCCATTACCCTTATTCATTTTGTCACCCTCCTTTGCACTTATGCCACCTTTCAATGTCCTTAAAAAAAACAGTGGTCTTACCATTATTTTATAAAAAGGTAAATTTATATTTTATAAGGTAGTCCAAAACGGTTCAAGGTTTGCCAACAAAAAAGCCAGTATCAAGCCTTGCCTACTCAAGGCCTGGGTCAGCTTATCCAATTAAAGGCAAAATTTTGGTATTAAAAAAACAAACAAAAAAAAAACCTGCAGAACACATTGTATTTAGAAATGTTTCACATTTGGTGGGCATGTTAAATTTTTATTGCAAGACAACCGAACATTCCATGTACAAAATGTTCTGTGCTTTTTAAAGGAATAGTTCAAATTTAAAACTTGCATTGGTGTATTTCGATTTTGAGTAGTTTTTTTTTTTTTTTTTTTTTTTTTTTTTTTTTCTTCCCTATGGCATGGAGAGTCCACAATGTCATTCCAATTACTAATGGGATATTAGACTCCTGGCTAGCAGGATGAGGCAAAGAGCACCCCAGCAAAGCTGTTAAGTGTAACTTCCCTTACCCATAATCCCTAGTCATTCTCTTTGTTAATGGAGAATGTGTGAAGACGGTGTATGAAGATATTTAATCCTTTTATGGGTACTTTTCCCTGCAAGCAAGGATTAGGGGCTATGCTATTAGCAGTTAGAAAGCGACAAGGTTGTCTTTGCTTTATTTCTTACATTATTGCTACTCCTTCATAGAAAGCCAGGGTTGGTTACTCTGCTTTTTCGTTTTCTTTAGGTCACTGATAGAGTATCTATGACACCTAAGAAGCTTTTACTGCCCTACAGCTGGATCCACAGGTAAGTGCATTTGCCTTTTAGGTATTGAAGGACAGCACTTGGGAGGTTAATTCCTCTAGTGGATTATTTCATGGAACAAGACCTTACAGTTAGGTTTTCAGTTGGGCAGTTTGGCAGGTACTGGCATATGTGATATTTTATGGAAAGGTTAAGGGTTAATATTGTTTACCATTTTGTTTTTGGAGAGACTGACTGAAGGGGTAATTTAAGGCAATTTTGGAACAATAGGACATTTCTTTATTATAATAGGATGTAGTGCGGTGTACTATAGTTTTATGCTGGTCGGACAGAAACGTGCGCTTTTACAGTGACAGTTTTCTTTTTAGTCCTATCATGTGACCCGTCTCTCTTCCGTCTTTAATATGTGGAGTGAGTTAGACCACTTGCAATCTTGTCGCCTATCTCATTACCGACTTTGGTTGGATCATTGAACTTTGCTAATCTGGATAGCGGATATCACTTGCTGATTTTCTGGAGTGACTACGGTCTCGGTGTGGTAAGACTCCTCAGCTCAGCCTGAGGTATAGAGGTGTGAGGAAGTTTTTTTCTAAAATAAACTTTTTTACTTTTTGTATGTTAAGAGGTGTGTGCTTTTATTTTTGCCGTACAAGTGTTAAATTATTCTCATATTTGATATATTTTAAAATGGATTCAGACCATAGTTCATCTATTACATTTGATAAATGTTTACTTTGTCTGGAGGCTCAGTTTGTACCTCCTGTGCAATTTTGTTTCACTTCCTTATCTAAGACTTTAAAATTTAAAGATAAATTACTCCCTTCTGAGCCTTATGTCTCTCAGGATAATAATGCTGTTCAGGATATGCCTCGGCTTTCTCCTCAAACGTCTCAAGCTATGGTTGTTTCACATGCAGTTCCCTGCGGTTCCTCTCAACCTCTTAGGGGTGTTTTATCTGCCAGGAGATTTTGCTGCGCAGATAACTTGTCTTCAGCTTTATCTACTTTCCCTACTTCGGGTAAGAGGAAATCTAAACTTTTTTTTTTCTATTAGTAAGGTTGCTGGCCCTTTCTCAAATGTCTGAGGAGGTCAAATCTCAGACTCTGACATGATGGGGGAAAATTCTTCAGAATCTGAGGAAGTTAATTTCAGATTTAAGCTTGAATATCTGTTTGCTTCTGAAGGAGGTTCTAGCTACTTTGGATGACTCCGAACCTTCGGTTGTTGTCAACCCTAAAAAGTCCACTAAACTTAATAGTTTGTTACCTCACACGAACAATGGCACTACATGGGCATTCTTCTCTAAAGTATACTAATAGAGGAGTGAGTCTGTATGGTATTCCTCAATGTGGAAAAGAAGATGGTGCTTGTGCACAAGTAATAAATGTAAACACAAAAGAGAGATGACACAGAGAAGTGTATACTCTATCTTTAAGTGTGCACCTATAGCACCCTAGGCCCTGACTAGGGCAGAGGAGTTTCTAACAGGGTTGATAAAATATAACTTTTATTAATATGAAATTAAAACCAAAAGGACAATGGTTGTGTGACATACACGTTAAAAACGACACAGATGCGGGTTGATGCTATATATAAAGGGACTCACTGAATAGGTAGATTTGGCCTATGTAAATAGAAGATACAAGTGGTCTCTTATTTGGATATGGTAGGTACTCTCTATGAAGGTAAATTAAGTGCCTCAACTAAGGGAATATAATGATGAAACCCCTTTGTTATTTTGGAATAACAGGAAATAGTGGTACAAAGGGTTACATTTGAGTGTTATAATGTACTTATCAAACTAATGGTAATAGTGAGTGAATTCCTCTCAAAATTTTATGTAGTTTAGTTATCGGGTAAATACTAACGAACAGTATTCTGTTGAGTCCATAGTTGTATGTATAAATACACAAACTAGTAATTATTCTAAGTTAATAGTACTACTTCTATAGTGTATATGCGGAGTCAACGTGATTCACAATACAGTTATAATAGTCAGGTCGGACTTTATTCAACAGTATAAACAGTGTGAGAATTTGTAATAAATAAAGGTCTATGTTCTTGTATCTAATTTGATTGTGTATCAGAAATTATCCATGCTTGGACTATGTGTTAACGTCACACACTAATGGATACAAATCACTGGCAGTTAGTTGCAGCTTGTATCTAATACATCAGGTTAAATTAATTACGATGTAACTAATCTAACTAGCCAAACGGGCTAATATGCGCAGGTATACTGAAATAGATAGACTGGAGCAGTTTAAATATTGTGGTCTCTACACTGCAGTGACCTATACCGCACTGGTATCTGGTAATCCTCTGCCTATATACAGTTAGAGCAAATCACCTTATAACATTATAATAGGATGTTGATGTTGAACAATGTACAATATATGGTTGTTGTTCTACCAGTGAAATAAATAAACCAACAGTACGATACTATCCCAGTTTGGTCTAAACACTAATTCAATATCTGTATTAGTTAAACGTAGTGGGTTATAGACTAGAAGGTATATTGTGCAAGCCCGTATGAGGTTGTCACGATCAGATGCCGTTATAAACCACCTCGGTATATTATATGCGTCTTAATAGCAGCTGAACAGTATACGTAACTTTTATGATGTAATCAAGTATCAGGCTATCTGTAGAGATGGTGAGAGGTATATGCATTCAGTTCACTAAGTCTGGCACAACCCAGACTATGTAGGAATTTAAATGACAGAACTGCGGTAGTCACAAGCATGGATACCTGGCTGTGTATTAAGTGCTGATGTTATATCTACGTCTGGCACAACCCAGATTATTGGCTTTAAATCTATGTCTGGCAAATCCTAGACAGTTAGATTAACTATTAGTACCTCATCTATTGTGGGATATTATCAAAGTCTAGCACAACCTAGACTAATCAAGACCCTGATAATAAATTGGAGAATCATAAACATCTATTCAGCAGTAGAAAACCAATGAATGATATAGAAGCATCAAACAACACAACATACCAAACTTCACGAAACGACCAAAGAGAAAGAATCACAAATAGAAACACTATGCAAAATAGGAATCCCAATGAGAGACAATATACTAACAACGATTACAATAGAAATAATAGAAACAATTTCAATAGACAACATGACACCAACAACTACTATAACAATTACAGAGATCACAAATCACATAATTATGAATATAGAAATAACCACGAATATAGGAATCAAGGACACTGGAGATATAATTATAATCGCAATAGAAATTATGATTTGAAAAATAGAGAACAAAGACATTTCTCTACACACCACAACTATAAACATTTTAATGACAATCAACGAGACTATCAAAATCAAAACAATGATCAATATAGAAATGATGATTTTAGAAATGAAAGAGATTTCCACAAAAATTCACATAATCACAGGAATAGGCACTTTGATAAACACAGAGATATGTATAATAGACACAATGATGATAATATGCACACGAATTGGAGATACCAACACACAGAACAAAAAGATTGGGAAACACCAACTAACCACAGAGATAGGAATAACAGACACAACGAAGACAATATGCACACTAACTGGAGATATCCGCACACAGAACAAAAAGATTGGGAAACACCGACAAATCACCAGAGGAAAACACATTCACCTAGACACAAAGAATCACACAACCACCAGACTGAAAGAAATATTGAAACTAATAACAGATACAGTTTATTAACCCACGAAAATGATGATCACAGAACACCAGCAGTTCCAGCAAAAACACACAGTTCAAGGTTATCTTTTTTAGAAGAGGGTCCAATCCAAACCCACAACCCCCCAAAAGGCAAAAGAAGATTAGAGGACACAGAGGAAGAGGAGGTAGAACCAAAGAAAGCCACGAAAAAATCCAAATAGAACCAAAAGGCATTTTTAATCTCAGTAAAGTAGCTCTCAACAATGAACAGAAATCTGTATTAAGTAAAGGACTATCATTTGCACCAACCAATAGAATCAACAAATTTGAGACTCTAATCCATGTCAACCAGTTCACAAGGAAACTAGCACTTAAAAAATATTTTCTAAAAAATCCTTTAGAAAGTACTATTAACTATACTTCCACATACATTCATACTAATCTCAAACAGAAATCTGATTTCAACCCCACACAAGAAAAAGGTAGTGCAATAGAAATATTCGAAAAAAAGGTAAAAGAAGATATTGAAAAAATAGACGATAAAAAAGACTTAAAATGGAATCTAACCAAAAAAGAAAATTTAGTTTTAAAAGATCTAAAAGAGAATAAAGACATAACGATTAAACAAGCTGATAAAGGTGGGGGAGTGGTTATAATGGACACTGTACACTACCTTAATGAAGCATATAGATTATTGGGAGATGATGCAACATATAAAAAATTGACTGGGAACCCCTTAGAATCCATGAAGAAAAACTTGGACAAAATGATACTTACAGCAAAAAACAAAGGTATTCTTAATAACCAAGAAAGTAGATTTCTAGAAATTGATCACCCAAGGACACCAGTCTTTTATTTCCTGCCCAAAATCCATAAAAGCATCACCAACCCCCCAGGCAGACCAATCATCTCAGGAATTGATTCCCTAACATCTAACCTATCGCAATACACAGATTATTACCTACAGAAATATGTGAAATCTATACCATCACATCTCAAAGACACCAAACATTTTTTAAATCTAATAGAAAATTTAAAATGGGAAGATAACTACATCTTAGTCACGTGTGATGTGAGTTCTTTATACACTTGCATAGAACACCAGAAAGGTCTAGAGGCTACTCATTCCTATCTACTAAGAGATACAGAAATGTCAAAAGTACAGCAAGAATTCATATTAGCCTGTATGGAGTTTATTCTTAAAGGGACACTGTACCCAAAATTTTTCTTTCGTGATTCAGATTGAGCAGGAAATTTTAAGCAACTTTCTAATTTACTCCTATTATCAAATTTTCTTCATTCTCTTGGTATCTTTATTTGAAATGAAAGAATGTAAGTTTAGATGCCGGCCCATTTTTGGTGAACAACCTGGGTTGTCCTTGCTGATTGGTGGATACATTCATCCACCAATAAAAAAGTGCTGTCCAGAGTACTGAAACCAAAAAAAGCTTAGATGCCTTCTTTTTCAAATAATGATAGCAAGAGAACGAAGAAAAATTGATAATAGGAGTAAATTAGAAAGTTGATTAAAATTGCATGCTCTTTCTGAATTACAAAAGAAAAAATTTGGGTTCAGTGTCCCTTTAAGAATAACTATTTTTCATTTAATGGGCATTACTATTTGCAAAAAAAGGGCACAGCCATGGGCACGAGATTCGCACCCAGTTACGCCAATTTGTTCGTAGGACATTTTGAAGAACTTTTTTTGTCCGGAACTCCGTGGGGTGCGAATCTCGTGCTCTACAAAAGGTTTATTGATGATATATTCATTATCTGGAAAGGTGATGAGGAACTACTAGAACAATTCATTTCAGATTTTAACACCAATGATTAATATTCACATATGAATATAACAAAGTAAAAATTAATTTTCTGGATATAGAAATATCTATAATAAATAATGAAATAACCACAACCACCTTTTTTAAAAAAGTCGATGCCAACAGCTATATTGATTTTAAAAGCTGCCATCATAATAAATGGAAAAGAAACATACCAAAAGGGCAATTCTCAAGAATCAGAAGAAACTGCACACACATCGCAGATTATGACTCACAAGCAGAGATCTTGCACAACAGATTTTTAGAGAAAGGATACCACCCCAAACAACTACTAGAAACCAACAAACTGGTTAGACAAATAGACAGGAGGTCACTACTAGAAGACCGCAATATGACTAACAAGACAGGAAAAGATCCATATGACATTCCATTTATTACATCATTTTCTAGTCAACATAAACTAATTGAGAACATTGTAAAGAAACACTGGCACATAGCCAGAAGTGACCCCATAATAGGGAAAAGACTAAAATATCGCCCTGATGTTATATTCAGAAAGGCCACTAATTTAAAGAATATCTTAGTGCCAAGCGAATTTAAATCAAAAACAGGTCCCCAGCAATACAACTTAAACAATGAAAAACTATTAGGATTTTTTCCATGTCATGTATGCAAATCATGCAAATTTAGCACCAAAACCAAAAAGGTAAAATCTAATGTAACCCAGAAAGAACTGAAGATTAATGACACCATAAGATGCACTGACACCAACATAATCTATTTAATTCAGTGCTCATGTAAACTACAGTACCTAGGTCAAACGGGAAGGAAACTGAAAGAAAGAATAAGAGAACACATCAGATGCATAGAAAAAGAAAAAGATAATACCAGACTTTATGCCCACTTTAAAGAATTCCACAAAGGTAACCCAAATGACATGACATTTTGGGGCATTAAGAAAATAAAGACAGATGGTAGAGGCGGAAATATGGAAAAAAAGCTACTATACCATGAAGCAGAATTGATTTTCAAAATGAAAACTCTACACCCAAAAGGCCTCAATAGCGAACTAGACCTCAATGCAATTCTATAAGATAAATATCACGAAAACACGCAAAGACACCATTAAAACATATTTACTAAACATAATAAAACTACTCAAGAATAAATATATATATATATATATATTAAAAAAAAAATAAAAAAATCAAAATATATATATATAGTTTTACAGTCTAAGGACACACCACTTGAAATTTAAACTAACACATAGGCCATTTTTATAAAGATTAAGATCATAAAAACCAAGCGATCACATTAACATACCAAGTTGATTAAATACAATAGAATTCTAAAATAAAATATATATATATATATATTTGACAAAATCACCACTTAGTTTTACAGTCTAAGGACAAACAACTTGAAATGTTAAAATTCCTACAATAATTATAAAAATTCATACAAGAAGGCTAATCTCTCATCCGATAATACTAATATCCACAAAAACTAGAAAAGTATTGGTACAACACACTCATTGGATCATACAGCTCTTTATTATATTTTTACAATACCCACCATCTTGTTATTGTAGCCCACAGATAACAAATAGAAACATTCAAACTAGAATCAAAAGATTCAGTTAAATTTATATTCTCTTTGGGCCCATCTAATTTTTATTTCACTAATTTTTATTTCACAATTGGCCCCATTTTATGGTTAAAATATCCATACAACGATAAGTATAGACACGAAAACACGCAAACACACAATTAAAACATATTTACTAAACATAATAAAACTACTCAAGAAAATATATATATCATAAATAAATATATAGTTTTACAGTCTAAGGAAACACCACTTGAAATTTAAACTAACACATAGGCCATTTTTTAAGATCATAAAAACCAAGCCATCACACTAACAAACCAAGATGTTTAAATACAATAGAATTCTAAAATAAAATATATATATATATTTGACAAAATTACAACTTAGTTTTACAGTCTAAGGACAAACAACTTGAAATTTTAAAATTCCTACAATAATTATAAAAATTCATACAAGAAGGCTAATCTCTCATCCGATAATACTAATATCCACAAAAACTAGAAAAGTATTGGTACAACACACTCATTGGATCATACAGCTCTTTACTATATTTTTACAATACCCACTATCTGGTTATTGTAGCCCACAGATAACAAATAGAAACATTCAAACTAGAGTCAAAAGATTCACTTAAATTTATATTCTCTTTTGGCCCATCTAACTTTTATTTCACTAAATTCTAATTTCACCATTGGCCCCGTTTTAACAATATTTTATGGTTAAAATATCCATACAACGATAAGTATAGACAAATTATTTCTCTCTAATATTACGCTCTAATTACAGAAACCTTTTAAAAACATCCATGGTTTCATAAAGTGACTAAAATATACACTCTAAAAGTAATTGACATTAAGATATATAATATCTTTCTCTATTTTAAAAGTAATCATATAAAATGTTTATCGCTACATAAAAACACCCAACTATATTATAATTAAGACCCAAGGATACCTATGTTATATAATAAAACAGCATTTTATAATTGTTCCTGATTTTTTTGATTTTATGTATATCATCAATTAGTGATTTATTGCTAAATTAGAGAGGCTTTAAATAGCCTTTGAATCCCCACATCTGGTATCTTGAAAAGGCTGTCCAGCCGAAACATGTTGATACCAGAGCACACCTGCACAGGATTTGAGAAGACAAAGTGAATACCAGCTATACCCAGTTGAAATATTCAAGTTCCCACTGAGCAGCATATATTTAACCGCAAAGATCACATTGATAACTAGAAATCCTTTCTTCTGTTAAGTGTGATCAGTCCACGGGTCATCATTACTTCTGGGATATTAACTGCTCCCCTACAGGAAGTGCAAGAGGATTCACCCAGCAGAGCTGCATATAGCTCCTCCCCTCTACGTCACTCCCAGTCATTCTCTTGCACCCAGCAACTAGATAGGTCGTGTGAGAGGACTATGGTGATTATACTTAGTTTTATATCTTCAATCAAAAGTTTGTTATTTTAAAATAGCACCGGAGTGTGTTATTACCTCTCTGGCAGAGTTTGAGGAAGAATCTACCAGAGTTTTGCTATGATTTTAGCCGGAGTAGTTAAGATCATATTGCTGTTCTCGGCCATCTGAGGAGTGAGGTAAACTTCAGATCAGGGGACAGCGGGCAGATGAATCTGCATAGAGGTATGTAGCAGTTTTTATTTTCTGACAATGGAATTGATGAGAAAATCCTGCCATACCGATATAATGTCATGTATGTATACTTTACACTTCAGTATTCTGGGAGAATGGTACTTCACTAGAATTACACTGTAAGAAAGACATAAAGCTGTTTAATAACTAGAGATTATGTTTAACGTTTTTGCTGGAATGTAAAATCGTTTTCATTTGCTGAGGTACTGAGTGAATAAATGTTTGGGCACCATTTTTCCACTTGGCAGTTGCTTAAATCTGTTTTTTCTGTCAGTTTCTGTTCTCCCTCACTGCTGTGTGTGTGGGGGAGGGGCGCTTTTACTATGCATCAAATATTTCAGTCAGCAACTCATTGTATTCCCTGCATGATCCGGTTCATCTCTACAGAGCTCAGGGGTCTTCAAAACTTATTTTGAGGGAGGTAATTTCTCTCAGCAGAGCTGTGAGAATTATAGTTTGACTGAAATAAAAACTTTTATTCTGTAATTTGTTTCCTGCTTTCAGAAATTGTTATCTTTGCTAATGGGATTAAACCTTTGCTAAAGTTGTGTTGTTTACAAGGATTGAGGCTATAACTGTTTCAATTTATTAATTTTTAACTGTCATAGATCTTCTGTGCTTCTTAAAGGCACAGTACGTTTTAATATTATTCTATTTGAATTGTATTTCCAAGTTGCAAGTTTATTTGCTAGTGTGTTAAACATGTCTGATTCAGAAGATGATACCTGTGTCATTTGTTGCAATGCCAAAGTGGAGCCCAATAGAAATTTATGTACTAACTGTATTGATGCTACTTTAAATAAAAATCAATCTGTACAAATTGAACAAATTTCACCAAACAACGAGGGGAGAGTTATGCCGACTAACTCGCCTCACGTGTCAGTACCTACATCTCCCGCTCAGAGGGAGGTGCGTGATATTGTAGCGCCGAGTACAGCTGGGCGGCCATTACAAATCACATTACAGGATATGGCTACTGTTATGACTGAAGTTTTGGCTAAATTACCAGAACTAAAAGGTAAGCGTGATCACTCTGGGGTGAGAACAGAGTGCGCTGATAATATTAGGGCCATGTCAGACACTGCGTCACAGGTGGCAGAACATGAGGACGGAGAACTTCATTCTGTGGGTGACGGTTCTGATCCAAACAGACTGGATTCAGATATTTCAAATTTTAAATTTAAACTGGAAAACCTCCGTGTATTACTAGGGGAGGTGTTAGCGGCTCTGAATGATTGTAACACAGTTGCAATACCAGAGAAAATGTGTAGGTTGGATAAATATTTTGCGGTACCGACGAGTACTGAGGTTTTTCCTATACCTAAGAGACTTACTGAAATTGTTACTAAGGAGTGGGATAGACCCGGTGTGCCGTTCTCACCCCCTCCGATATTTAGAAAAATGTTTCCAATAGACGCCACCACAAGGGACTTATGGCAAACGGTCCCTAAGGTGGAGGGAGCAGTTTCTACTTTAGCTAAGCGTACCACTATCCCGGTGGAGGATAGCTGTGCTTTTTCAGATCCAATGGATAAGAAGTTAGAGGGTTACCTTAAGAAAATGTTTGTTCAACAAGGTTTTATATTGCAACCCCTTGCATGCATTGCGCCGATCACGGCTGCAGCGGCATTCTGGATTGAGTCTCTGGAAGAGAACATTGGTTCAGCTACTCTGGACGACATTACGGACAGGTAAGAGTCCTTAAACTAGCTAATTCATTCATTTCGGAGGCCGTAGTACATCTTACTAAACTTACGGCGAAGAATTCAGGATTCGCCATTCAGGCACGCAGGGCGCTGTGGCTAAAATCCTGGTCAGCTGATGTTACTTCTAAGTCTAAATTGCTTAATATACCTTTCAAAGGGCAGACCTTATTCGGGCCCGGGTTGAAAGAGATTATCGCTGACATTACAGGAGGTAAAGGCCATGCCCTGCCTCAGGACAAAGCCAAGACTAGACAGTCTAGTTTTCGTTCCTTTCGTAATTTCAAAGCAGGAGCAGCATCAACTTCCTCTGCACCAAAACAGGAAGGAGCTGTTGCTCGCTACAGACAAGGCTGGAAACCTAACCAGTCCTGGAACAAGGGCAAGCAGACTAGGAAACCTGCTGCTGCCCCCAAAACAGCATGAATTGAGGGCCCCCGATCCGGGATCGGATCTAGTGGGGGGCAGACTTTCTCTCTTCGCCCAGGCTTGGGCAAGAGATGTTCAGGATCCCTGGGCGCTAGAGATAATATCTCAGGGATACCTTCTGGACTTCAAATACTCTCCTCCAAGAGAGAGATTTCATCTGTCAAGATTGTCAACAATCCAGACAAAGAAAGAGGCTTTTCTACGCTGCGTACAAGAGCTCTTGTTAATGGGAGTAATCCATCCAGTTCCACGATCGGAACAGGGACAGGGGTTTTACTCAAATCTGTTTGTGGTTCCCAAAAAAGAGGGAACTTTCAGACCAATCCTGGACTTAAAGATCCTAAACAAATTCCTAAGAGTTCCATCGTTCAAGATGGAGACTATTCGGACAATTTTACCTATGATCCAAGAGGGTCAGTACATGACCACTGTAGATTTAAAAGATGCTTACCTGCACATACCGATTCACAAAGATCATTACCGGTACCTAAGGTTTGCCTTCCTAGACAGGCATTACCAGTTTGTGGCTCTTCTATTCGGATTGGCTACAGCGCCAAGAATCTTCACAAAGGTTCTGGGTGCTCTTCTGGCGGTACTAAGACCGCGGGGAATCTCGGTAGCTCCATACCTAGACGACATTCTGATACAAGCTTCAAGCTTTCAAACTGCCAAATCTCATACAGAGTTAGTGCTGGCATTTCTAAGGTCACATGGATGGAAGGTGAACGAAAAGAAAAGTTCACTCGTTCCACTCATAAGAGTTCCCTTCCTGGGGACTCTTATAGATTCTGTAGAAATGAAGATTTACCTGACAGAGGACAGGCTATCAAGACTTCAAAGTGCTTGCCGCACTCTTCATTCCATTCAACACCCGTCAGTGGCTCAATGTATGGAGGTAATCGGCTTAATGGTAGCGGCAATGGACATAGTACCCTTTGCACGCTTACACCTCAGACCACTGCAACTGTGCATGCTAGGTCAGTGGAATGGGGATTACTCAGACTTATCCCCTTCTCTGAATCTGGATCAAGAGACCAGAAATTCTCTTCTATGGTGGCTTTCTCGGCCACACCTGTCCAGGGGGATGCCATTCAGCAGACCAGACTGGACAATTGTAACAACAGACGCCAGCCTTCTAGGTTGGGGTGCCGTCTGGAATTCCCTGAAGGCTCAGGGACTATGGAGTCAGGAGGAGAGTCTCCTGCCAATAAACATTCTGGAATTGAGAGCAGTTCTCAATGCCCTCCTGGCTTGGCCCCAGTTGACAACTCGGGGGTTCATCAGGTTTCAGTCGGACAACATCACGACTGTAGCTTACATCAACCATCAGGGAGGGACAAGAAGCTCCCTAGCTACGATGGAAGTATCAAAGATAATTCGCTGGGCAGAGTCTCACTCTTGCCACCTGTCAGCAATCCACATCCCGGGAGTGGAGAACTGGGAGGCGGATTTCTTAAGTCGTCAGGCTTTTCATCCGGGGGAGTGGGAACTTCATCCGGAGGTCTTTGCCCAAATACTTCGACGTTGGGGCAAACCAGAGATAGATCTCATGGCGTCTCGACAGAACGCCAAGCTTCCTCGTTACGGGTCCAGATCCAGGGATCCAGGAGCAGTCCTGATAGATGCTCTGACAGCACCTTGGGACTTCAAGATGGCTTACGTGTTTCCACCCTTCCCGTTGCTTCCTCGATTGATAGCCAGAATCAAACAAGAGAGAGCATCAGTGATTCTAATAGCACCTGCGTGGCCACGCAGGACTTGGTATGCAGACCTGGTGGACATGTCATCCTGTCCGCCTTGGTCTCTACCTCTGAAACAGGACCTTCTGATACAGGGTCCCTTCAAACATCAAAATCTAACTTCTCTGAAGTTGACTGCTTGGAAATTGAACGCTTAATTTTATCAAGACGTGGGTTTTCTGAGTCAGTTATTAGTACCTTAATACAGACTAGGAAACCTGTTACCAGAAAGATTTACCATAAGATATGGCGTAATTACCTACATTGGTGTGAATCCAAAGGTTACTCTTGGAGTAAGGTTAGGATTCCTAGGATATTGTCTTTTCTACAAGAAGGTTTAGAAAAGGGTTTATCTGCTAGTTCATTAAAGGGACAGATCTCAGCTCTGTCCATTCTGTTACACAAACGTCTGTCAGAAGTTCCTGACGTCCAGGCTTTTTGTCAGGCTTTGGCCAGGATTAAGCCTGTGTTTAAAACTGTTGCTCCACCATGGAGTTTAAACCTTGTTCTTAATGTTTTACAGGGCGTTCCGTTTGAACCCCTTCATTCCATTGATATAAAGTTGTTATCTTGGAAAGTTCTATTTTTAATGGCTATTTCCTCGGCTCGAAGAGTCTCTGAATTATCAGCCTTACATTGTGATTCTCCTTATTTGATTTTTCATTCGGATAAGGTAGTCCTGCGTACTAAACCTGGGTTCTTACCTAAGGTAGTTACTAACAGGAATATCAATCAAGAGATTGTTGTTCCTTCTTTATGCCCAAATCCTTCTTCAAAGAAGGAACGTCTACTGCACAACCTGGATGTAGTCCGGGCTCTAAAATTTTACTTGCAGGCAACTAAGGAATTCCGACAAACGTCTTCTCTGTTTGTCATTTACTCTGGGCAGAGGAGAGGTCAAAAAGCTTCCGCTACCTCTCTTTCTTTTCGGCTTCGTAGCATAATTCGTTTAGCTTATGAGACTGCTGGACAGCAGCCCCCTGAAAGAATTACAGCTCATTCTACTAGAGCTGTGGCTTCCACTTGGGCCTTCAAGAATGAGGCCTCTGTTGAACAGATTTGCAAGGCTGCAACTTGGTCTTCGCTTCATACTTTTTCCAAATTTTACAAATTTGACACCTTTGCTTCATCGGAGGCTATTTTTGGGAGAAAGGTTCTTCAGGCAGTGGTTCCTTCTGTATAAAGAGTCTGCCTATCCCTCCCGTCATCCGTGTACTTTTGCTTTGGTATTGGTATCCCAGAAGTAATGATGACCCGTGGACTGATCACACTTAAAGGGCCACTGTAAGTAAATATTTTCTATGCCTGTTACTAACTAACTACCCAAAATACGCTTTTTATCAATAGAATTTCATTAACATATCTCTACCGTATATCAGAAATCTTGTCTGCAAATTTAATTGTTTTCCAAACCCACTCCGTGGGTATCCTTTGCTCTGTACCAATCCGTTTACAATACCTAGGTTTCAAAATGGCGCTTTAAACACAAAGTTATTGGTTTAAGTATTTTGAACATGCAGTGCTGAAAATAGTGGGCAGGATAACGTGACATCATCAGCGAATAAAAATATAACTTTTAGAATGTTATGAAACTTTGTTTTGGAGAAAATATAGGTCAGTAGGTTTTAATTAATGTTTATTAACTTTAATATGTTAGTTGTTTAGCTTAAAAATTATAACAGAAAGTAATCCTTTAACAGAAGAAAACATAATTTATGCTTACCTGATAAATTCCTTTCTTCTGTAGTGTGATCAGTCCACGGCCCGCCCTGTTTTTAAGGCAGGTAAATATTTTTTAATTTATACTCCAGTCACCACTTCACCCTTGGCTTTTCCTTTCTCGTTGGTCCTTGGTCGAATGACTGGGAGTGACGTAGAGGGGAGGAGCTATATGCAGCTCTGCTGGGTGAATCCTCTTGCACTTCCTGTAGGGGAGCAGTTAATATCCCAGAAGTAATGATGACCCGTGGACTGATCACACTACAGAAGAAAGGAATTTATCAGGTAAGCATAAATTATGTTTTTTCTACTTATCCTACAAACTTTCTACTTATCCCAACAACCACATTTCAGCACCCAGATCGGTCACTGACCGACATCTAACAAACCTGGGAACAACAGACCGGAAAGGCACGCAAAAATTCCACATCAGGAGGTTATCCAACAACCATACCATCGTGATCGGTCACTGACCGACAGACAAGCCACAGAATAGAAAAACCGGAGATACTTAAAAAACATCAGCAAACGGTTAGCACTTAACCGCAACGAAGATCCCACCAAGAAACCCTTAAGAGCGCGATTGGTCACTGACCGACAAAGGATAAGGTAACTGAGCGGCCACGACAACTACCCAAACACTTATATAAAAGTGAATTTTCTCGCAGCAAACTGATAAGCCCACCTAATAAGAGGAAACCAAAGCGGCATTTATTTAACCGCCAGCAGCTCATATAGAACTGCCACCAGCTTGATCTTGAAACTTAGATCAAAACACTGGCATAGCGGCGTTTATTTAACCGCAATTATCTCATAAAAGTGATATCAAACAGATACACTTCAAGGTACTAATTTGTATACTTATATTATAGTGTGATAAAAATCGCACCAACATACCTCTACATTTGATATATAGTTGCCTAAGATAAGATCTCAATTGCATAGCTGAACTTGAAACAAAGTATCCTATATGAACTATACAGCAACTATTGTTTTATCCACTATAAAACTGTATCTACAAACATTCTGTTAGAAATTACAACTTGTGATAAACCCAAAACTGTATAAATTATAAGATTTCAACTTTATTATTTTAATTTAATTTATTTTTTATATATTATGTACATTTTTATACATAGAGACACCGGTGTCATTTTTTAAACTTTGAAGGAATTGTAATAATTTTTGTTTAACTGTACTTTTAGCATCACTACTATTGGGTAAATTTACCATAATCAAATAAAGGATCATATTTATTTCTTAAATAGTTTCGACATCCATTTTTTCCAAAAGAGAATATAAAATTAGGACTCATCAAAACATTAACATATATTGAGCCCACATATTATCACACATATTTACAGTAAGACACATTGGGAATAGCAACTTGTTTTGCGCCACCTACTACAACTAACTATGACTTTAAATCTATGTCTGGCAAATCCTAGACAGTTAGATTAACTATTAGTACCTCATCTATTGTGGGATATTATCAAAGTCTAGCACAACCTAGACTATTAGCAATGAGTATCACTATAAATTAATTATGAGAGCGAAACCTATAGTTCAACCTTTATCTGGCTTTTAAAATTTAACACATAACGAGAGCGTGACTAAGCTCACTGTTCCCCTGACGCGTTTTGCCCGTTCAGGCTTTTTCAAAGGCGGTGAGCCGCCGGATCTGTAGGGATTCAAACCCTGTGTACCGGAAGTCCCGCCCTATCTCCAGTCTGATTGGTACTCACTAGAGTAATACGTAGTTTATGACAGACAGGTATTCTGACTAATGTCTATACTTAGGGAGTGTATAGTTACGAGATATGGTAAGACTAATAGACACATATCAATAAATATTCTTTCATTTTATCTATAACACTTAGTATTGAAGAAGACCTGATGATTGTTTTGATGCTTATGATTATTTGTTTTTAGATATTATGATATTAGATACTATGAAAATATAGTATATCGTATAGGTCAATCATATTGTCACAAAATATGTGACTATGATGCTATAGTTGAATTCTAAATTGTAGTGTAAGTTTATTAACTCATCTAGAGAGGATTGATTGTTATTGATTGATTGTTATTTAAGTTTCAATATGGGGATCATCTGTTAACATAGCAAAAAAGTATCTCCTAAATGCACATATGATGTCTCATACATGATATTCATAAATAGAATATAGTGTGTGGGTCTTACTGGACTCTAATTTTACAATTTGTGTTATTCAAATAAATATATGAACCTTGTATTGACAGGGATGTGAAATACTCTGGCAGACTATCTAATAAGTGTGAGTGATGCATACTATCTAAAAAATAAATGTGAAAATGATGCAAGCAACAATAATAATGATAAAGAACACTGTTATATGTCCTGGTGAATTGTGAACATTTTGTGTGGTCTAACCAGTATTTTTTAGGTTAAACTAATTGGTGAATGAGGGAATCATTTATTGATAACATCATGATTCTTAGTGAAAAGTGCTTATTGAATGTGACAAACTCATGTTATAATATATTTTATAGGTAAAAAAATATATTTTTGTTTTTTTTATGTCTTTCTTTCTGAGATCGAAATCCCAGTGAGTGAGGGGATGTGCTCTGGTATATTACAATGTACAAGGTGTGGGTTGAAATATGTGATGATATATAGTTGGTTACTATCTTGTCCTTTTGAGGAGTAAATAGGACAGTGACTTTTTGTTCCAAGTTAGATGCATTATAAGTCCTGCTATGTGTAATGGCTGTATTAGATATCATTTCTCTAAATCTCTAGGGTTAATTTATACTTGTATCATTGATCTATAGATTGTGGATTCAAAGGGTATAATGTTCATGATGATCTCGTTAGTTACAATCATTCAGAGGTGAAGGCTACTTGTGGTTTTGTTATTAGTATTTCATGTATGTTTTGGTATAGTTTTGTAATATATAGTGGATTCAAATAAGAATTATTTTATATGTTATACTAAAATTGAAAAGATATTTCAAAGTCTAAACTATTCCTAAATCTAGTCTGAATGTCAACAATAATTGTTGCTTGTATTCATCCCTACTCAGAATTAAGTCTTAATCTCATATGTTTCATATTGAGATTATATCTTTAATCTTTGTGACGATCCTAACAGAAAATGGTATCATAGATAATCGTAGTTATATCCATAAGACATCAGGGTATGCTTAATAACAGTACTAATGCTTATGGGACTATTGTACTGCTTAAAAGGACAGAAAAGTTATTAGTATAATGTCATTGGTGTTATAGATAAACATAGAAATTGTTGTGTTCATTGAGACCCCAAGGTTGGATGGCATTCAATAAATATATCCAGCGACTTTCAGATTTCAATAATGCTGTTTCTAAATTACCACCTCGCATTCCAAGGCTGACTTTTTCAATTAACCAACATTGTAGAACATTTTGATTGGAATTATGATGTCTCAGGAAATAGTTTGTTTTTCCTGTTCCAGACAAGATGTCTGAAATTATAGCTCAGGATTGGGATAAGCCAGGGGTTCCTTTTTCCCCTTCCCCTGTTTTTAAAAAGATGTTTCCTGTTGCGGACTCCATTCGTGACTCTTGGCGCACTGAGCCACAAGTAGAAGGAGCCATCTCTACTCTAGCCAAAAGAACTACCATTTCTATAGAGGATAGTTGTTCTTTTAAGGATCCTATGGATAAGAAGCTAGAGGCTTACTTAAAGAAGTTGTTCATACATCAAGGATTACAGTGGCAACTTGTGGCAAATATTGCTACAGTTGTGGGAGTAACATCTTATTGGTGCGATTCCTTGTCTGATCTGATCTCAGAAGAGACTACGATAGAGGAAATCCAAGATAGGATCAAAGCTCTTAAACTGGCCAATACCTTTTATCTGGGATGCCAACATTCAAGTAATTAGACTGGGAGCTAAGATGTCTAGCTTCACTGTTCTAGCTCGCAGAGCTCTGTGGTTAAAATCTTGGTCGTCTGATGTGACTTCAAAGGCCAAGCTTTTATCTTTACCTTTATAAAGGTAAAATTTTATTCGTTCCTGGTCTGGCGGAAGTCATTTCCGAAATTATGGGTGGAAAGAGATCTTTCCTACCACCAGGACAAGAAGAATAGACCTAAGGGTAGCCAGAATGATAATTTTCGCTCCTTTCGTAATGTTAAAGGACAGAAGACTTCCTCCTCTTCCAAACCAGAGCAATCAAAGACCTCATGGAGGTCCAGTCAACCATGGATTAAGGGGAAGCAAAACAAGAAGCCTAAAGACTAAATCATTACGAAGGGTCGCGCCCCCCCCCCCCCCCGATCCAATTTTGGATCAAGGGGGGGCAGGCTTTCCTTTTTTTGACAGACTTGGATGCGCAATGTCCCAGATCCGTGGACATGGTATCCCAGGGTTACTAAATAGGATTCAAGTCTTTCTCTCAAAGGTGCAGATTTTTCCTGTCAAGACTATCCTCAAACCAGGTGAAGAGGGAGACCTTCTTAAATTGCGTAGTGGACTTATGCTCCCTGGGAGTTATTGTTCCAGGCCCTGTAGAGGAACAAGGTCAAGGATTCTATTCAAATCTATTTGTGGTTCCCAAAAAGGAGGAAACTTTCCGTCCCATCCTAGACTTAAAGTGCCATAAAACATGAGATCTGTGCATATCCTAAAAGGGCTAATTAATTAAAAATAGTTTGCATAAAAAAATGTTTAAAAATTGCTGGCAAGTATATTAAAATATTCAAAAATAAGCAAAATGAATTACATAGCTAAGCTGCCTGGGGCAGAGAACTCCACCTCCTGTTATAAGTGTTTAGACACAGGCATTGCATTTCAATGAGTTCACAGCTTCTAGGCATGCTCCATCAGATAATCCCTAATCACTTTTGTATTCTACCAAAAGCAACAATAGATATAGATAAAACCATAAAAGGAATTGTGTGGGGGGAGTTAGAGCTTTACAATTTAGAAACTAAAAAGAAAGGGTTAATGGCAAGGCACTGCAGTATAAATTTGCAGGTAAAGTTATTAAAGTACATATTATATTTTGTCTCTATCCCAACTTGTTGTTTATGTCCCTTTAAAGTGCCTCAACAAATTCCTCAGGGTTCAGTCCTTCAAAATGGAAAATTTTGTTTCATTAGTTCAGGAAGGTCAGTTCATGACGACCATAGACCTGAAGGACGCGTATTTACACGTTTCCATTCACAGTGATCATCACCAGTTTCTAAGGTTTGCCTTTCTGGACAAGCATTTCCAGTTTGTTGCACTTCAGTTTGGTCTTGCAACGGCTCACAAAATATTCACAAAGGTTCTGGGGGCTCTATTGGCAGTGAACAGATGCTGTGGCGCCTTATCTAGACGACATCTTGGTTCAGGCGTCATCTTTTCAACTAGGAAAATCTCATACAGAGATGTTGTCGTTTTTCCTACGTTCCCACAGGTGGGAAGTGAATCTGGAAAAGAATTCTCTAGTTCCATCTACAAGAGTGTTTCCTAGGGACAATCATAGGTTCCCTGTGCATGAATATTTTCCTGACGGACGTTAGGCAAGAAGTAAGAAGCTTGGATTTTCTTTCTCTCCAGTCTATTTGTCCATCGGTGGCTCAATGCATGGAGGTGATTGGTCTCAAGGTGGCTTCCATGGACATCATTATTTTTGCTCGTTTCCATCTACGTCCTCTGCAGCTTTGCATGCTCAGTCAATGGAGCGGAGACCATTCAGATTTATCGCAAAGGATAAATCTGGATCCCCTAACAAGAAGCTTCCTCTCGTGGTGGATATCACAGGAACATCTGTCTTGGGGCACTTGCTTCCTGAGACCTTCCTGGGTGATTGTGACTACGGGCACCAGACTGTTTGGCTGGGGAGCTGTTTTGGGTTCTCTACAAGCTCAGGGCCTGTGGTCTCGGGAAGAGTCTTCTCTTCCCATAAACATCTTGAAGTTGAGAGCAATCTTCAATGCCTTGACAGCTTGGCCTCAATTATCTTTAGTCCAGTTTATCAGCTTCCTGTCGGACAACATCACCTCAGTGGCTTACATCAACCACCAGGGAGGAACTCGGAGTTCCTTGGCCATGAAGGAGGTGACTTGCAGTGGGCGGAAGCTCACAATTGTCTCCTATCTGCTATCCACATTCCAGGAGTGGACAATTGGGAGGCTGATTTTCTGAGCAGACAGACTTTTCATCCCGGGGAGTGGGCTCTCCATCCGGAAGTGTTCTGAAGGATAACCCTCAGGTGGGAGGTTACAGAGTTGGATCTGATGGCGTCTAGTCAAAACACCAAGCTTCCAAAGTAAGGAACAAGGTCAAGAGATCCTCAGGCCGCTCTGATAAATGCTCTGGCGGTACCTTGGAATTTCGGTCTATCATACCAGTTTCCTCCGTTTGCTCTCCTTCCACAAGTCATTGCTTGTATCAAACAGGAGAGAGCATCTGTGATTCTCATAGCTCCTGCCTGGCATCTCAGGATCTGGTGAAGATGTCATCTCTTTCACCTTGGAGGTTACCTCTGAGGATGGACCCCTTAGTTCAGGGTACATTCCTTCATCCAAATCTAGATTCTCTGAAGCTGACTGCTTGCAGATTGACCGCCTAGTCCTGTCTAGACATGGTTTTTCTTAAGCGGTCATTGATACTATGCTTCAGGCTCGTAAACCTGTTACTCGCAGGATTTACCATAAGGTATGGCGTAAATACCTTTTTTGGTGCGAATCTAAGGGTTTCTCCTGGAGCCGGTTGAGGATTCCCCGAATGTTATCCTTTTCTTCTGGATGGCCTGGAGAAAGGTTTGTCATTCGGTACTCTGAAGTGTCAGATTTCTACATGGTCTATTCTTTTTCACAAATGTCTGGCAGATTTACCAGATGGTTTAAAGCTTTTGTTCTAGCCATGGTCAATCAGACCTGTGTTTAAACCTGTTGCTTCTCCTTGGAGCCTTAACCTAGTTCTTAAAGTTTTGCAGCAGGCTCTGTTTGAGCTTATGCATGTTGTGTGATATAAAATTGTCATCTTGGAAGGATTTATTTCTCCTTGCCATTTTTTTTAAGCTCACAGAGTTTGAGCTTTCAGCTCTGCAGTATGATTCCCCGTACCTTATTTTTTATGCAAATAAGGCGGTCCTTCGTACTAAACTGGGGTTTCTCCCTAAGGTGGTGTTGGATCAAAACATTAATCAGGAAATTGTTCCTCCTCCTTTTTGTCCTAATCCTTCTCATAAGGAACGTCCTTTGCATAACCTGGATGTTGTGCGTGCTCTTAAATTTTACCTACAAGCTACTAAAGATTTTCGGCAATCTTGTGCCCTGTTTGTTGTTTTATCTGGAAAGTGTAAGGGTCAGAAGGCCACTTCTTCTACTCTTTCCCTCTGGTTAAGAAGTATTATTCGTTTTGCTTATGAGACAGCTGGACAGCAGCCTCCTGAGAGCATTACGGATCATTCCACTAGGGCTGTCTCCTCATCTTGGGCTTTCAAAAATGAAGCTTCTGTGGAACAAATTTGCAAGGCGGCATTTTGCATACTTTTTCCAAATTCTACAAATTTGAAACTTTTGCCTCGGCTGAGACCTCTTTTGGGAGAAAGGTTCTTCAAGCAGTGGTGCCTTTCTGTTTAGGCCCTCCTGCCTTGCTCTCCCTTCCTTTTCATTTGGTGTCCTCTAGTTTGGGTATTGGTTCCCACTAGTAATTGGAATGTCGTGGACTCTCCATGCCATAGGAAAGAAAACAAAATTTATGCTTACCTGATAAATTTCTTTCTTTCCGGGCATGGAGAGTCCACAACCCCACCCTCCTTTTTAAATTTATAATTTGGCAGTTTTTTTTTTTTTAGTAAACCTCAGACACCTCTGTACCTTTTTTGTATTTCTTCTTTTTCCATTTTGCTTTGGCTGAATGACTGGGGATTATGGGTAAGGGAAGTTAGACTTAACAGCTTTGCTGAGGGGCTCTCTGCTGGCCAGGAGTTGAATATCCCACTAGTAATTGGAATGACGTAATTGGACTCTCCATGCCAAAGAAAGGAAATAAATTTTATCAGGTAAGTATAAATTTAGGTTTTTTTATATTATACTTCCATTAGTAAAAATGTTTCTAGTTATTATCAACGGCATATGTTCATATGTTGTGTGATGCCCTGTGCACCAGCATTCAAACACCACGTTTTTGAGAGCTGGTGCTTGTGTGTGTATTGCATCAGTGAGACTTAGTTTGTGTCATAGAAGCCACTGCTGACTCTGAGATGGTGTGGTGTTGGAATGCTTTTGCACATTTCAGCTTTGACCTTTCTTTCCTTTAAAGGAACACCTTTCATGAACACAGATAAGACTATACCCCTAAGTATTAACTAGATCCGATTCTTGTCCTCCATGAGACTGGCAAAAATGACTGTACAGTCCAGTGAGGAGCACGTCATTGTTTATTTTTAAGCTTAAAATGATTTTATATGTTGAATGAGCATCTTTTTAACTTTACCGCCGTAAAACTCCCTTATCCTTTTAACTACTGAAATGGTTATAACTGTTCTGTTTCCTAGATGGTCCTTCTTCTGATAAGGAACCTGAAGAAAAGAAAAAAGAGCAACAACCACCGTCACAGAGTAGTCCAGAGGCTAGAGAAGAAAGGTACAGTTAAGAGATTGTATGACACAAAATATGACACACAATCGTTTTTTCTTCATCCATAAAGTCCAAATCCCCCTTATTCTGTAAGTTCTGCAAACTAAAATTTATTTTCTGGAAATTTGTGTGGGTTCCGTGCAGAGTAAGCACTTAAACGTGTAATGAGTAGTAAAGACTAAAAGCACCTACAGCACAGTGGTGTGAAACAAGTGTGTGTTTTTGTTTTGTTTTCTCCAACATAGGTGTGTCCGGTCCACGGCGTCATCCTTACTTGTGGGATATTCTCTTCCCCAACAGGAAATGGCAAAGAGCCCAGCAAAGCTGGTCACATGATCCCTCCTAGGCTCCGCCTACCCCAGTCATTCTCTTTGCCGTTGTACAGGCAACATCTCCACGGAGATGGCTTAGAGTTTTTTAGTGTTTAACTGTAGTTTTTCATTATTCAATCAAGAGTTTGTTATTTTCAAATAGTGCTGGTACGTACTATTTACTCAGAAACAGAAAAGAGATGAAGAATTCTGTTTGTATGAGGAAAATGATTTTAGCAACCGTAACTAAAATCCATGGCTGTTCCACACAGGACTGTTGAGAGCAATTAACTTCAGTTGGGGGAACAGTTTGCAGTCTCTTGCTGCTTGAGGTATGACACATTCTAACAAGACGATGTAATGCTGGAAGCTGTCATTTTCCCTATGGGATCCGGTAAGCCATGTTTATTAAGATTGTAAATAAGGGCTTCACAAGGGCTTATTTAAACTGTAGACTTTTTTTGGGCTAAATCGATTGATATTAACACTTATTTAGCCTTGAGGAATCATTTATTCTGGGTATTTTGATTTAATAATATCGGCAGGCATTGTTTTAGACACCTTATTCTTTAGGGGCTTTCCCAAAGCATAGGCAGAGTCTCATTTTCGCGCCGGTGTTGCGCACTTGTTTTTGAGAGGCATGGCATGCAGTCGCATGTGAGAGGAGCTCTGATACTTATAAAAGACTTCTGAAGGCGTCATTTGGTATCGTATTCCCCTTTGGGTTTGGTTGGGTCTCAGCAAAGCAGATACCAGGGACTGTAAAGGGGTTTAAAGCTTAAAACGGCTCCGGTTCCGTTATTTTAAGGGTTAAAGCTTCCAAAATTGGTGTGCAATATTTTCAAGGCTTTAAGACGCTGTGGTGAAAATTTGGTGAATTTTGAACAATTCCTTCATGTTTTTTCGCAATTGCAGTAATAAAGTGTGTTCAGTTTAAAATTTAAAGTGACAGTAACGGTTTTATTTTAAAACGTTTTTTGTACTTTCTGATCAAGTTTATGCCTGTTTAACATGTCTGAACTACCAGATAGACTGTGTTCTGAATGTGGGGAAGCCAGAATTCCTATTCATTTAAATAAATGTGATTTATGTGATAATGACAATGATGCCCAAGATGATTCCTCAAGTGAGGGGAGTAAGCATGGTACTGCATCATTCCCTCCTTCGTCTACACGAGTCTTGCCCACTCAGGAGGCCCCTAGTACATCTAGCGCGCCAATACTCCTTACTATGCAACAATTAACGGCTGTAATGGATAATTCTGTCAAAAACATTTTAGCCAAAATGAACCCTTGTCAGCGTAAGCGTGGCTGCTCTGTTTTAGTTACTGAAGAGCATGACGACGCTGATATTAATATCTCTGAAGGGCCCCTAACCCAATCTGAGGGGGTCAGGAAGGTTTTGTCTGAGGGAGAAATTACTGATTTAGGGAACATTTCTCAGCAGGCTGAATCTGATGTGATTACATTTAAATTTAAATTGGAACATCTCCGCATTTTGCTTAAGGAGGTATTATCCACTCTGGATGATTGTGAAAATTTAGTCATCCCAGAGAAACTATGTAAAATGGACAAGTTCCTAGAGGTGCCGGGGCTCCCAGAAGCTTTTCCTATACCCAAGCGGGTGGCGGACATTGTTAATAAAGAATGGGAAAGGCCCGGTATTCCTTTCGTCCCTCCCCCCATATTTAAAAAATTGTTTCCTATGGTCGACCCCAGAAAGGACTTATGGCAGTCAGTCCCCAAGGTCGAGGGAGCGGTTTCTACTTTAAACAAACGCACCACTATTCCCATAGAGGATAGTTGTGCTTTCAAAGATCCTATGGATAAAAAATTAGAAGGTTTGCTTAAAAAGATGTTTGTTCAGCAGGGTTACCTTCTACAACCCATTTCATGCATTGTCCCTGTCACTACAGCCGCATATTTCTGGTTTGATGAACTGCTTAAGGTGCTCGATAGTGACTCTCCTCCTTATGAGGAGATTATGGACAGAATCAATGCTCTCAAATTGGCTAATTCTTTCACTCTAGACGCCTCTTTGCAATTGGCTAAGTTAGCGGCTAAGAACTCTGGGTTTGCTATTGTGGCGCGCAGAGCGCTTTGGTTGAAATCTTGGTCGGCTGATGCGTCTTCCAAGAACAAGCTACTAAACATTCCTTTCAAGGGGAAAACGCTGTTTGGTCCTGACTTGAAAGAGATTATCTCTGATATCACTGGGGGTAAGGGCCACGCCCTTCCTCAGGATCGGCCCTTCAAGGCAAAAAATAGACCTAATTTTCGTCCCTTTCGTAAAAACGGACCAGCCCAAGGTGCTACGTCCTCTAAGCAAGAGGGTAATACTTCTCAGGCCAAGCCAGCTTGGAGACCAATGCAAGGCTGGAACAAGGGAAAGCAGGCCAAGAAACCTGCCACTGCTACCAAGACAGCATGAAATATTGGCCCCCGATCCGGGACCGGATCTGGTGGGGGGCAGACTCTCTCTCTTCGCTCAGGCTTGGGCAAGAGATGTTCTGGATCCTTGGGCGCTAGAAATAGTCTCCCAGGGTTATCTTCTGGAATTCAAGGGACTTCCCCCAAGGGGGAGGTTCCACAAGTCGCAGTTGTCTTCAGACCACATAAAAAGACAGGCGTTCTTACATTGTGTAGAAGACCTGTTAAAAATGGGAGTGATTCATCCTGTTCCATTAAGAGAACAAGGGATGGGGTTCTACTCCAATCTGTTCATAGTTCCCAAAAAAGAGGGAACGTTCAGACCAATCCTAGATCTCAAGATCTTAAACAAATTTCTCAAGGTTCCATCGTTCAAGATGGAAACCATTCGAACTATCCTTCCTTCCATCCAGGAAGGTCAATTTATGACCACGGTGGATTTAAAGGATGCGTATCTACATATTCCTATCCACAAGGAACATCATCGGTTCCTAAGGTTTGCATTCCTGGACAAACATTACCAGTTCGTGGCGCTTCCTTTCAGATTAGCCACTGCTCCAAGGATTTTCACAAAGGTACTAGGGTCCCTTCTAGCGGTGCTAAGACCAAGGGGCATTGCAGTAGTACCTTACCTAGACGACATTCTGATTCAAGCGTCGTCCCTTCCTCAAGCAAAGGCTCACACGGACATTGTCCTGGCCTTTCTCAGATCTCACGGCTGGAAAGTGAACGTGGAAAAGAGTTCTCTATCCCCGTCAACAAGGGTTCCCTTCTTGGGAACAATTATAGACTCCTTAGAAATGAGGATCTTTCTAACAGAGGCCAGAAAAACAAAGCTTCTGGACTCTTGTCGGATACTTCATTCCGTTCCTCTTCCTTCCATAGCTCAGTGCATGGAAGTGATCGGGTTGATGGTGGCGGCGATGGACATAGTTCCTTTTGCGCGCATTCATCTAAGACCATTACAACTGTGCATGCTCAGTCAGTGGAATGGGGACTATACAGACTTGTCTCCGAAGATACAAGTAAATCAGAGGACCAGAGACTCACTCCGTTGGTGGCTGTCCCTGGACAATCTGTCTCAAGGGATGATGTTCCACAGACCAGAGTGGGTCATTGTCACGACCGACGCCAGTCTGATAGGCTGGGGCGCGGTCTGGGGATCCCTGAAAGCTCAGGGTCTTTGGTCTCGGGAAGAATCTCTTCTACCGATAAATATTCTGGAACTGAGAGCGATATTCAATGCGCTCCAGGCCTGGCCCCAGCTGGCGAGGACCAGGTTCATACGGTTTCAATCAGACAACATGACGACTGTTGCGTACATCAACCATCAGGGGGGAACAAGGAGTTCCCTAGCGATGGAAGAAGTAACCAAAATTATTCTTTGGGCGGAGTCTCACTCCTGCCACCTGTCTGCTATCCACATCCCAGGAGTGGAAAATTGGGAAGCGGATTTTCTGAGTCGTCAGACATTGCATCCGGGGGAGTGGGAACTCCATCCGGAAATCTTTGCCCAAGTCACTCACCTGTGGGGCATTCCAGACATGGATCTGATGGCCTCTCGTCAGAACTTCAAAGTTCCTTGCTACGGGGCCAGATCCAGGGATCCCAAGGCGGCTCTAGTGGATGCACTAGTAGCACCTTGGACCTTCAAACTAGCTTATGTGTTCCCGCCATTTCCTCTCATCCCCAGGCTGATAGCCAGGATCAAGCAGGAGAGGGCGTCGGTGATCTTGATAGCTCCTGCGTGGCCACGCAGGACTTGGTATGCAGATCTGGTGAATATGTCATCGGCTCCACCTTGGAAGCTACCTTTGAGACGAGACCTTCTTGTTCAGGGTCCGTTCGAACATCCGAATCTGGTTTCACTCCAGCTGACTGCTTGGAGATTGAACGCTTGATTTTATCGAAGCGAGGATTCTCAGATTCTGTGATCGATACTCTTGTTCAGGCCAGAAAGCCTGTGACTAGAAAGATTTACCACAAAATTTGGAAAAAATATATCTGTTGGTGTGAATCTAAAGGATTCCCTTGGGACAAGGTTAAGATTCCTAGGATTCTATCCTTCCTTCAAGAAGGATTGGAAAAAGGATTATCTGCAAGTTCCCTGAAGGGACAGATTTCTGCCTTGTCGGTATTACTTCACAAAAAGCTGGCAGCTGTGCCAGATGTTCAAGCCTTTGTTCAGGCTCTGGTTAGAATCAAGCCTGTTTACAAACCTTTGACTCCTCCTTGGAGTCTCAATTTAGTTCTTTCAGTTCTTCAGGGGGTTCCGTTTGAACCCTTACATTCCGTTGATATTAAGTTATTATCTTGGAAAGTTTTGTTTTTAGTTGCGATTTCTTCTGCTAGAAGAGTCTCAGAATTATCTGCTCTGCAGTGTTCTCCTCCTTATCTGGTGTTCCATGCAGATAAGGTGGTTTTACGTACTAAACCTGGTTTTCTTCCAAAAGTTGTTTCTAACAAAAACATTAACCAGGAGATTATCGTACCTTCTCTGTGTCCAAAACCAGTTTCAAAGAAGGAACGTTTGTTGCACAATTTGGATGTTGTTCGCGCTCTAAAATTCTATTTAGATGTTACAAAGGATTTTAGACAAACATCTTCCTTGTTTGTTGTTTATTCAGGTAAAAGGAGAGGTCAAAAAGCAACTTCTACCTCTCTCTCTTTTTGGATTAAAAGCATCATCAGATTGGCTTACGAGACTGCCGGACGGCAGCCTCCCGAAAGAATCACAGCTCATTCCACTAGGGCTGTGGCTTCCACATGGGCCTTCAAGAACGAGGCTTCTGTTGATCAGATATGTAGGGCAGCGACTTGGTCTTCACTGCACACTTTTACCAAATTTTACAAGTTTGATACTTTTGCTTCTTCTGAGGCTATTTTTGGGAGAAAGGTTTTGCAAGCCGTGGTGCCTTCCATTTAGGTGACCTGATTTGCTCCCTCCCTTCATCCGTGTCCTAAAGCTTTGGTATTGGTTCCCACAAGTAAGGATGACGCCGTGGACCGGACACACCTATGTTGGAGAAAACAGAATTTATGTTTACCTGATAAATTTCTTTCTCCAACGGTGTGTCCGGTCCACGGCCCGCCCTGGTTTTTTTAATCAGGTCTGATATTTTATTTTCTTTAACTACAGTCACCACGGTACCATATGGTTTCTCCTATGCAAATATTCCTCCTTAACGTCGGTCGAATGACTGGGGTAGGCGGAGCCTAGGAGGGATCATGTGACCAGCTTTGCTGGGCTCTTTGCCATTTCCTGTTGGGGAAGAGAATATCCCACAAGTAAGGATGACGCCGTGGACCGGACACACCGTTGGAGAAAGAAATTTATCAGGTAAACATAAATTCTGTTTTTTTTAGCAGGGAAGAGATACAGAATGTTGTTACCTCACTTCTTCTGTATCACTGTCTTCCTTTAAAGGTTATATTAATATACTTTTTTATCTCTGATTACCTTGTATCTAAGCCTCTGCAGGCTGCCCCCTTATTTCAGTTCTTTTGACAGACTTGCATTT
Source organism: Bombina bombina (assembly GCF_027579735.1). Classification (NCBI taxonomy): domain Eukaryota; kingdom Metazoa; phylum Chordata; class Amphibia; order Anura; family Bombinatoridae; genus Bombina; species Bombina bombina. The sequence goes on along the minus strand of NC_069503.1, from coordinate 892,697,809 downwards.
TAGCCAATCAGTGCTGATTCATAAATAACTCCACTGGAGTGAGCACATGCTATCTATATGACACACATGACCTAGCCCTGTCTAGCTATGAAAAAAATCAAAATGCACTGTGAAAATGGCTTAAAAATTTGCATATGAGCCTACCTAGGTTTAACTTTCTACAAAGAATACAAAGAGTACAAAGCAAATTTGATTATATAAGTAAATTGGGAAAGTTATTTAAAATTGCATGCCCTATCTGAATCATCCAAGTTTAATTTTGACTAGACTGTCCATTTAAGGAAGGAATTGAAGGGCTTCTTTCCTTTATTACTGCAAATTATAATAAACCCCCTTAAGTATCTTGTATTAACTTTGAATTCATGTCTCTGTTTAGCAGCAGTTCCAGCAGCAATTCAAGCAGCAAAAAGGAAGAGGGTCCAATGCGATCTGACGGCATTGTTTCTTCATTTCCACGAGCTCCCAACACTTTAGATTCTGTAAGACTGAAATGCAGAGAGCTTATAGCTACAGCACTCAAAACAGGAGGTAGGTTAATTAAAAAACAAATCTTACTGCATGTGGCTAGTTGCTTTGTATTTGGTTTACCGCAGCTTTATAAACCATATGTTAAAATGTATTTATGGTGGCAAGGTGGAGAACCACCCTCTGCTGGCTCTAAGCTATAATATATATACAAAATACACTGTCAGGTTGCTGTTTTCCCTCCCTGCCACAGGGGAATGACTTACTAGTTTCTTTCTAGGTGGTAAGAGTCCACAAAATCCTTACTTGTGTGAATTTACTTCCTGGCCACCAGGAGGAGGCAAAGAAACCCCACAACAAAGCTTTTACCACTTAATGACCGATGACGTATAGGGTACGTCTTACAAAAAATGGTCGTTGACGACCAAAGACGTACCCTGTAAGACGTCGGCTAATCTGAATGCTGGAAGCGATCAAGATCGCTTCCAGCCGCTCTAACAGTATTGCAGCGATGCCTCTATGTGGGCTTCCGATGCTCTGCTTGTGTGCTGAGTGCCTTGGTGGGTTGAGGCACTTAGTAATAAAAAAAAAAATTAAAATATATGTGTGTGTTTTTTTTATTTATATATATATATATATATATATATATATATATATATATATATATATATATATATATATATATATATATATATATATATATATATATATATATATATATAAAATAAATGCCCCATATAGCCCCCCCTCCCAAACCCCATGAGGCTTCAAAGATGGCGATGCCCAGTGCATCATGGGGCCTCTGGGGGTGTCCCTAACCTGCCTCATCATAGGGGCAGGCTAGGGTCATCCAATCTGAGCTTGATACAATAAAAAAAATAATAATAAAATATCCCATTTGTCTAATGTCAATATTTGTAAATATTGACTCTGACCAGTGTGGATCTCCCTCCCTCTCCTTACTTGCGTTTTTGTTAGCGAGAGAGAGAGAGAGAGATCTGTGTTTAGAAGAGATTTATTTCATATATTTGTTAAAAATTGTGAGACCCAAAGGTTGTTTTCAGAGCCATTAACCCCTAGCTTGCCAGTGATCACTATAAATCAGTAGCATATCTGTACTTTCTCCTACATTGGTGTGTCCGGTCCATGGCTTCATCCTTACTTGTGGGATATTCTCTTCCCCTACAGGAAATGGCAAAGAGAGCACACAGCAAAAGCTGTCCATATAGCCCCCCCTCTGGCTCCGCCCCCCAGTCATTCTCTTTGCCGCTCTGAACAAGTAGCATCTCCACGGGGATGGTAAAGAGTATGTGGTGTTAGTTGTAGTTTTATTTCTTCTATCAAGGGGTTCCGTTTGAACCCTTACATTCCATAGATATTAAGTTACTATCTTGGAAGGTTCTTTTTTTACCATACAGATAAGGTAGTTTTACGTATCAAGTCTGGTTTTCTTCCAAAAGTGGTTTCCAACAGAAATATTAACCAGGAAATAGTTGTTCCTTCTCTGTGTCCGAAACCAGTTTCGAAGAAGGAACGTTTGTTACACAACCTAGATGTGGTCCGTGCTTTAAAATTCTATTTAGAAGCAACAAAGGATTTCAGGCAGACATCATCATTGTTTGTCGTTTATTCTGGTAAGAGGAGAGGGCAGAAAGCTACTGCTACCTCTCTTTCCTTTTGGCTGAAAAGCATCATCCGATTGGCTTATGAGACTGCCGGACGGCAGCCTCCTGAACGAATTACAGCTCACTCTACTAGGGCTGTGGCTTCCACATGGGCCTTCAAGAACGAGGCTTCTGTTGATCAGATCTGTAAGGCAGCGACTTGGTCTTCTCTGCATACTTTTGCCAAATTTTACAAATTCGATACTTATGCTTCTTCGGAGGCTGTTTTTGGGAGAAAGGTTTTGCAAGCTGTGGTGCCTTCCGTTTAGGTTACCTGACTTGTTCCCTCCCTTCATCCGTGTCCTAAAGCTTTGGTATTGGTTCCCACAAGTAAGGATGAAGCCGTGGACCGGACACACCAATGTAGGAAAAAACAGAATTTATGTTTACCTGATAAATTTCTTTCTCCTACGGTGTGTCCGGTCCACGGCCCGCCCTGGCTTTTAGTCAGGTTTAAAATTTTTATTTCTGTACACTACAGTCACCACGGCACCCTATAGTTTCTCCTTTTTCTCCTAACCGTCGGTCGAATGACTGGGGGGCGGAGCCAGAGGGGGGGCTATATGGACAGCTTTTGCTGTGTGCTCTCTTTGCCATTTCCTGTAGGGGAAGAGAATATCTCACAAGTAAGGATGAAGCCGTGGACCGGACATACCGTAGGAGAAAGAGACATTTATCAGGTAAACATAAATTCTGTTTTTTTGCTGTCTGTGCATTTTCTTTTAGGCCATTTACTTAATTTAAAGTTAAATTTTGTGTGGGTTTTATTTTTTTTTATTTTTTCTGCGACATAAAATGTCACAGAGAATATATAGGGCTAGATTTATAAAGCCCCTACGGCAGCAAGTTCTCTCAAGAACTTGCTCGCCGTCATTTATCAAGCAGCCAGACCACTGCTTCCTTTGAATTTCGCCAGATTAGAGGTGGCGAAGAGGCTATCTCCTCGGTCTAGCTCCTGTGCGCGGGCAGGGGACGGGATTGCACGCAAGCGCAAAATTGCGCTCGTGTGCAATGCCGAATACCTGCGGGTATTTTCGCCCCGCCACAGGCGAGCTGAGGTGTACAGGGGCGTATATACGCGCCCCTGTACGCCTCGGCTTTAATAAATCTAGCCCATAGTGCTGAGGAGGCATATGCCATCCTTACACCCTGCCATATGCTCAGATACATCATTAGATACAGTCTCAACTGATAGCGATGTATCTGTGGCTACTAGCCCCCCTGCCAGAAGGAGGTGCGTTGCTGCCATTGCCGCTGAAGATTTGGTAAAGCCCTTTGCATCACCAGAGGCCAGATATCCCACCCTTCACAGCAAATCCTGGCATCAATGTGGATGTTGCAGGATTTAGCCCCCAACAGTTTCTGGAGGTGTTTCTGGGCGATGATGTATTGGGGAACATTGTCGCCCAAACTAATTTATATGCCTATCTGTTCCGTGCTGCAAAGCCTGACACATATTTGGCATTTTTATGGACATCATAAAGAAACCCTCAGTTCGCTCCTACTGGAGTAGTAGCCCCATCTGCTCTACCCCCATTTTCTCCCAGAGTATGTTGAGGAAGAGGTATAAAATGATTCTACGTTTCATGCACTTCAGTGACAACAGCCTGTGCCCCCCTAGGGAGCATCCCCAATTTGAATTTCTGTATAAAATCCGCCCGCTGATTACCCACTTTGCTGCCAGGTTTGCAGAGGCTTATACACCTGGAAGGAATATATGCGTGGATAAATCCCTGATGAAGTATAAGGGAATCCAAACAAAGGGATGACAGCACAAAAGGCAAAAGGAAATCTCTTGGTAGTGCACGAAAAGGCTGAGTATTGCTGCTTGTTACTCCTGGTCCATGTCAAATATACAATGAGCCATCAGCACTTATATTCTTTAGAAAGCTTTATTGGAACAATGTGCAACGTTTCGAGGAGTTAACCTCTTAGTCATGCTAATAATGTGACATTTGTATTGCATTTAAATACCCTCCCAGTGGCGACAAACTGCCCACTCCAGGGCCTATGGTCGCCACCTAGTAGTTATACAATATACCTACACCTTTAAAATCAAAGACTTGTAAATAACATTAAAAACATCAGGGTAACATCAAACTTTTAACCTTTTAACTTATACCTTACATTTGTATGTCGATACTCATTCCTTCATTTGTATGTCTAAGCCATATCATAATGAGCTGTAATCAAAAATAATTTAACGTAGAATCTGTAGAAAGAGGATCGATGAAATGGCTCATAAATTTATTAAAAGGGGATATCCACGCAAGTTAGTGGAAGAGAAAAAACTTGTAGTTGAACAGCATGCACACACAAAATACCAGAAAGATGTTATAAAATCCAACAAACTGGTGTTTGTGTCACAGTATAATCCACATAGTGAATTCATTAAAAAAGCCATAAAAAAAACCTGGCATGTATTAAGGGACTGTAATCCCAACATTGAGGAGTTTAAGGAACCTCCTTTGATAGCATACCGGAGAGTTGGTAACATCAGAGACCATCTGGTTAGATCTGATGTAGGTTCAGATAGAGCCATTAGGCAATCATACATTGGGGGCAAAAACAATGGTTGTTACCCTTGTCTGAATTGCGCCAGCTGCAATTCAATCATTAAAGGGAAAAATTTCTATCATCCACATAATGGTAAAGAATATAATATCAATGGGTACCATACATGCAATAGCAGCTACGTCATCTATCTAAGTGTCCGTGCTCTTTGATCTATTTAGGGGAAACTACTCGACTTATAAGAGAGAGACTTACACAACATAGGTCAAATATAAGGAGGAAGAATCTTGATGCACCCCTATCTAAGCACTTTATTGAGAAAGGACACACAGTTAGCCAGCTTAGGTGGCAAGTAATTGAGCAAGTCAATTCCAAACGTAATGGAGCTAATAGAGAAGTGTCATTAAAACAACGTGAAATGTGGTGGATACACCACTTTGACACTTTAATTCCAAAAGGACTCAACAGGGATTTTGATTTGTCATGCTTCCATTAAATGGATCCCCAATATTGATACATGTGATAAGCACAGTGGGTATTGGTATAGTGAATACACAATGCAAATGTATTTTATTATTGTTGTAATTTATTACTGATAGGAAGTTGCCATAATATTCTGCTGTATTACAACATTTTGCTGTCTGGATACAAATTTAAAATGGCTATACAATATTGTTTAGTATAAGCATTTCAAAATGATAGATTGCAATTATATTGCCACTTAACAACGTTGAATTATTTTTGATTACAGCTCATTATGATATGGCTTAGACATACAAATGAAGGAATGAGTATTGACATACAAATGTAAGGTATAAGTTAAAAGCAAATTTTTTGATGTTACCCTGATGTTTTTAATGTTATTTACAAGTCTTAGATTTTAAAGGTGTAGGTATATGGTATAACCACTAGGTGGCGACCATAGGCCCTGGAGTGGGCAGTTTGGCGCCACTGGGAGGGTATTTAAATGAAATACACGTCACATTATTAGCATGACTAAGAGGTTAATTCCTCAAAATGTTGTACATTGTTCCAATAAAGCTTTCTAAAGAATATAAGTGCTGATGGCTTATTGTATATTTGAAGTATAAGGGAAGGCTGGGATTCAAGCAGTATATTCCTTCCAAGCGCTCCAGGTATGGGGTAAAGGTGTATAAGCTGTGTGAGAGCGAGACTGGGTATACTCAGGCCTTGAGGGAAAGGATAGCCACCTTGACCCTCTAGGTTGCCCAGAACATATGGGAACCACTGGCAGTTAAGTACAGAGACAAGAAGGATGTATACCTTCTTACCACCATCCTCACAGAGAGGACGGTGGAGGTCTCTGTATGTGGCAGAGCTAAGATCATAAGGAAGCCAGCGTGCATCAAGGCTTATAACTGGCATATGGGTGGGGTTGGTCTGACAGATCAGCTGCTGCAGCCCTACCTAATTATGCGGAAGACGAGGGCCTTGTACAAAAAGGTTTCAGTTTACTTAATGCAGAATGCAACCCACAACACTTTTTTGTTCAAAAAAAGTAAACCCCAGAATGAGAGACTTTTTTCTCTTAAGTGTATCCAGTCCACGGATCATCCATTACTTGTGGGATATTCTCCTTCCCAACAGGAAGTTGCAAGAGGATCACCCACAGCAGAGCTGATATATAGCTCCTCCCCTCACTGCCATACCCAGTCATTCTCTTGCAACTCTCAACTAAGATGGAGGTCGTAAGAGGACTGTGGTGTTTTATACTTAGTTTATTTCTTCAATCAAAAGTTTGTTATTTTTAAATGGTACCGGAGTGTACTGTTTATCTCAGGCAGTATTTAGAAGAAGAATCTGCCTGCGTTTTCTATGATCTTAGCAGAAGTAACTAAGATCCTTTGCTGTTCTCACATATTCTGAGGAGTGAGGTAACTTCAGAGGGGGAATAGCGTGCAGGTTTTCCTGTAATAAGGTATGTGCAGTTAAAATATTTTTCTAGGGATGGAATTTGCTAGAAAATGCTGATACCGAAGTAATGTAAGTAAAGCCTTAAATGCAGTGATAGCGACTGGTATCAGGCTTATTAATAGAGATACATACTCTTATAAAAGTGTATTTCTCCAACATAGGTGTGTCCGGTCCACGGCGTCATCCTTACTTGTGGGATATTCTCTTCCCCAACAGGAAATGGCAAAGAGCCCAGCAAAGCTGGTCACATGATCCCTCCTAGGCTCCGCCTACCCCAGTCATTCTCTTTGCTGTTGCACAGGCAACATCTCCACGGAGATGGTTAAGAGTTTTTTTGTGTTTAAATGTAGTTTTTATCCTTCAATCAAGTGTTTGTTATTTTAAAATAGTGCTGGTATGTACTATTTACTCTGAAACAGAAAAGAGATGAAGATTTCTGTTTGTAAGAGGAAGATGATTTTAGCAAACGTTACTAAAATCGATTGCTGTTTCCACACAGGACTGTTGAGATGAAGTAACTTCAGTTGGGGGAAACAGTTGGCAGACTTTTCTGCTTGAGGTATGACTGGTCACATTTCTAACAAGACTATGTAATGCTGGAAGGCTGTCATTTCCCCTATGGGGACCGGTAAGCCATTTTCTTAGATTAAGTAAAAGAATAAAGGGCTTCATAAGGGCTTAAAAAACTGGTAGACATTTTTCTGGGCTAAAACGATTACTTTGCTAAGCATATTTTGCAGATTATAACTCTTAATAGTTATCATAATCTTGGGGATTGTTTTAAAAAAACGGCAGGCACTGTATTGGACACCTTTTTCAGATGGGGGCCTTTTCTAGTCATAGGCAGAGCCTCATTTTCGCGCCACTAATGCGCAGTTGTTTTTGGAGAGCAAGGCATGCAGATGCATGTGTGAGGAGCTAAGAACCACTGAAAAAGCTTATAGAAGGCGTCATTTGGTATCGTATTCCCCTCTGGGCTTGGTTGGGTCTCAGCAAAGCAGATAGCTGGGACTGTATAGGGGTTAAATGTAAAAACGGCTCCGGTTCCGTTATTTTAAGGGTTAAAGCTTTCAAATTTGGTGTGCAATACTTTTAAGGCTTTAAGACACTGTGGTGAAATTTTGGTGAATTTTGAACAATTCCTTCATACTTTTTCACATATTCAGTAATAAAGTGTGTTCAGTTTAAAATTTAAAGTGACAGTAACGGTTTTATTTTAAAACGTTTTTTGTGCTTTGTTGACAAGTTTAAGCCTGTTTAACATGTCTGTACCATCAGATAAGCTATGTTCTATATGTATGAAAACCAAGGTTTCTCCCCATTTAAATTTATGTGATAATTGTGCCATAGTGTCCAAACAAAGTAGGGACAATGATGCCACAGATAATGATATTGCCCAAGATGATTCCTCAAATGAGGGGAGTAAGCATGATACTGCATCATCCCCTTCTGTGTCTACACCAGTTTTGCCCACACAAGAGGCCCCTAGTACATCTAGTGCGCCAATACTTATTACCATGCAACAATTAACGGCTGTAATGGATAATTCTATTGCAAACATTTTATCCAAAATGCCTACTTATCAGAGAAAGCGCGATTGCTCTGTTTTAAACACTGAAGAGCAAGAGGATGCTGATGATAACTGTTCTGACATACCCTCACACCAATCTGAAGGGGCCAGGAGGGAGGTTTTGTCTGAGGGAGAAATTTCAGATTCAGGAAAAATTTCTCAACAAGCTGAACCTGATGTGGTAACATTTAAATTTAAATTAGAACATCTCCGCGCACTGCTTAAGGAGGTATTATCTACTCTGGATGATTGTGACAATTTGGTCATTCCAGAGAAATTATGTAAGATGGACAAGTTCCTAGAGGTTCCGGTGCCCCCCGATGCTTTTCCTATACCCAAGCGGGTGGCGGACATAGTAAATAAGGAGTGGGAAAGGCCCGGCATACCTTTTGTTCCTCCCCCTATATTTAAGAAATTATTTCCTATAGTCGACCCCAGAAAGGACTTATGGCAGACAGTCCCCAAGGTCGAGGGGGCGGTTTCTACTCTAAACAAACGCACTACTATTCCTATAGAAGATAGTTGTGCTTTCAAAGATCCTATGGATAAAAAATTAGAGGGTTTGCTTAAAAAGATGTTTGTTCAGCAAGGTTACCTTCTACAACCAATTTCATGCATTGTTCCTGTCACTACGGCAGCGTGTTTCTGGTTCGAAGAACTAGAAAAGTCGCTCAATAAAGAATCTTCGTATGAGGAGGTTATGGACAGAGTTCAAGCACTTAAATTGGCTAACTCTTATTTTAGATGCCGCTTTGCAATTAGCTAGATTAGCGGCGAAAAATTCAGGGTTTGCTATCGTGGCGCGCAGAGCGCTTTGGCTAAAGTCTTGGTCAGCGGATGTGTCTTCCAAGACAAAATTGCTTAACATCCCTTTCAAGGGTAAAACACTGTTTGGGCCTGATTTGAAAGAGATTATTTCAGACATCACCGGGGGAAAGGGCCACGCCCTCCCTCAGGATAGGTCTTTTAAGGCTAAAAATAAGCCTAATTTTCGTCCCTTTCGCAGAAACGGACCAGCCTCTAATTCTACATCCTCTAAGCAAGAGGGTAATACTTCACAACCCAAACCAGCCTGGAGACCGATGCAAGGCTGGAACAAGGGTAAGCAGGCCAAGAAGCCTGCCACTGCTACCAAAACAGCATGAAGGGATGGCCCCCGATCCGGGACAGGATCTGGTGGGGGGCAGACTTTATCTCTTTGCTCAGGCTTGGGCAAGAGATGTTCAGGATCCTTGGGCACTAGAAATAGTTTCTCAAGGTTATCTCCTGGAATTCAAGGAACTACCCCCAAGGGGAAGGTTCCACAGGTCTCAATTATCTTCAAACCAAATAAAAAGACAGGCATTCTTACATTGTGTAGAAGACCTGTTAAAGATGGGAGTAATTCATCCAGTTCCAATAAGAGAACAAGGGATGGGGTTTTACTCCAACCTGTTCATAGTTCCCAAAAAAGAGGGAACATTCAGACCAATTTTAGATCTCAAGATCCTAAACAAATTTCTCAGGGTTCCATCGTTCAAAATGGAAACCATTCGAACGATCCTTCCCACCATCCAGGAAGGTCAATTTATGACCACGGTGGATTTAAAGGATGCTTACCTACATATTCCTATCCACAAGGAACATAATCAGTTCCTAAGGTTCGCTTTTCTGGACAAGCATTACCAGTTTGTGGCTCTTCCATTCGGATTAGCCACTGCTCCGAGAATTTTCACAAAGGTACTAGGGTCCCTTCTAGCGGTTCTAAGACCAAGGGGCATTGCAGTAGTATCTTACTTGGACGACATCCTGATTCAAGCGTCGTCTCTGTCAGAAGCAAAGGCTCATACGGACATTGTCCTAGCCTTTCTCAGATCTCACGGATGGAAAGTGAACAAAGAAAAAAGTTCTCTGTCCCCGTCAACAAGAGTTCCCTTCTTGGGAACAATAATAGATTCCTTAGAAATGAGGATTTTTCTGACAGAGGTCAGAAAATCAAAACTTCTAAGCTCTTGTCAAGTACTTCATTCTGTTCTTCGTCCTTCCATAGCGCAGTGCATGGAAGTAATAGGATTGATGGTTGCAGCAATGGACATAGTTCCTTTTACACGAATTCATCTAAGACCATTACAACTGTGCATGCTCAGACAGTGGAATGGGGATTATACAGACTTGTCTCCGACGATTCAAGTAGATCAAAAGACCAGAGATTCACTCCGTTGGTGGCTGATCCTGGACAACCTGTCACAGGGAATGAGCTTCCGCAGACCAGAGTGGGTCATTGTCACGACCGACGCCAGTCTGGTGGGCTGGGGCGCGGTCTGGGAACCCCTGAAAGCTCAGGGTCTATGGTCTCGGGAAGAATCTCTTCTCCCGATAAACATTCTGGAACTGAGAGCGATATTCAATGCTCTCAAAGCTTGGCCTCAACTAGCAAAGGCCAAATTCATAAGGTTTCAATCAGACAACATGACGACTGTTGCATATATCAACCATCAGGGGGGAACAAGGAGTTCCCTGGCGATGGAGGAAGTGACCAAGATAATTCAATGGGCGGAGAATCACTCCTGCCCCTTGTCTGCAATCCACATCCCAGGAGTGGAAAATTGGGAAGCGGATTTTCTGAGTCGTCAGACATTCCATCCGGGGCAGTGGGAACTCCATCCGGAAATCTTTACCCAAATAACTCAATTATGGGGCATTCCAGACATGGATCTGATGGCGTCTCGTCAGAACTTCAAGGTTCCTTGCTACGGGTCCAGATCCAGGGATCCCAAGGCGACTCTAGTAGATGCACTAGTAGCACCTTGGACCTTCAACCTAGCTTATGTATTCCCACCGTTTCCTCTCATTCCCAGGCTGGTAGCCAGGATCAATCAGGAGAGGGCTTCGGTGATCTTGATAGCTCCTGCGTGGCCACGCAGGACTTGGTATGCAGACCTGGTGAATATGTCATCGGCTCCACCATGGAAGCTACCTTTGAGACAGGACCTTCTTGTTCAAGGTCCATTCGAACATCCGAATCTGGTTTCCCTCCAACTGACGGCTTGGAGATTGAACGCTTGATTTTATCAAAGCGTGGGTTTTCAGATTCTGTAATAGATACTATGATTCAGGCTAGAAAGCCTGTAACTAGAAAAATTTACCATAAAATATGGAAAAAATATATCTGTTGGTGTGAATCTAAAGGATTCCCATGGAACAAGATAAAATTTCCTAAGATTCTATCCTTTCTACAAGAGGGTTTGGAGAAAGGATTATCTGCAAGTTCTCTGAAGGGACAGATCTCTGCTTTATCTGTTTTACTTCACAAACGGCTGGCAGCTGTGCCAGATGTTCAAGCATTTGTTCAGGCTCTGGTTAGAATCAAGCCTGTTTACAGACCTTTGTCTCCTCCCTGGAGTCTAAATCTAGTTCTTTCAGTTCTTCAAGGGGTTCCGTTTGAACCCTTACATTCCGTTGATATCAAGTTATTATCTTGGAAAGTTTTGTTTTTGGTTGCAATTTCTTCTGCTAGAAGAGTTTCAGAGTTATCTGCTCTGCAGTGTTCTCCGCCCTATCTGGTGTTCCATGCAGATAAGGTGGTTTTGCGTACTAAGCCTGGTTTTCTTCCGAAAGTTGTTTCCAACAAAAATATTAACCAGGAGATAGTTGTACCTTCTTTGTGTCCGAATCCAGTTTCAAAGAAGGAACGTTTGTTACACAATTTGGACGTAGTCCGTGCTCTAAAATTCTATTTAGAGGCTACTAAAGATTTCAGACAAACATCTTCTTTGTTTGTTGTTTATTCTGGTAAAAGGAGAGGTCAAAAAGCAACTTCTACCTCTCTCTTTCTTTTTGGCTTAAAAGCATTATCCGATTGGCTTATGAGACTGCCGGACGGCAGCCTCCTGAAAGAATCACAGCTTACTCCACTAGGGCTGTGGCTTCCACATGGGCCTTCAAGAACGAGGCTTCTGTTGACCAGATATGTAAGGCAGCGACTTGGTCTTCACTGCACACTTTTGCCAAATTTTACAAATTTGATACTTTTGCTTCTTCGGAGGCTATTTTTGGGAGAAAGGTTTTGCAAGCCGTGGTGCCTTCCATTTAGGTGACCTGATTTGCTCCCTCCCTTCATCCGTGTCCTAAAGCTTTGGTATTGGTTCCCACAAGTAAGGATGACGCCGTGGACCGGACACACCTATGTTGGAGAAAACAGAATTTATGCTTACCTGATAAATTACTTTCTCCAACGGTGTGTCCGGTCCACGGCCCGCCCTGGTTTTTTTTTTAATCAGGTCTGATGAATTATTTTCTCTAACTACAGTCACCACGGTATCATATGGTTTCTCCTATGCATATTTCCTCCTGTACGTCGGTCGAATGACTGGGGTAGGCGGAGCCTAGGAGGGATCATGTGACCAGCTTTGCTGGGCTCTTTGCCATTTCCTGTTGGGGAAGAGAATATCCCACAAGTAAGGATGACGCCGTGGACCGGACACACCGTTGGAGAAAGTAATTTATCAGGTAAGCATAAATTATGTTTTTAAAACGTTTGCTGGCATGTTTAATCGTTTTTTACATATGTTTGATGATAAAACTTATTGGGGCCTAGTTTTTTTCCACATGGCTGGCTTGAATTTTGCCTAGAAACAGTTCCCTGAGGCTTCCCACTGTTGTAATATGAGTGGGAGGGGCCTATTTTAGCGTTTTTTTGCACAGCAAAAATTAGACAGACATCCAGCTTCTTCCTGCATGATCCAGGACTTCTCTGAAGGGCTCAAAAGGCTTTAAAAGTCGTATTGAGGGAGGTAAAAAGCCACAGTAGAGCTGTGGCAGTTGTTGTGACTGTTTAAAAAACGTTTTTGTCATTTGTTATTCCGTTTTTGGTATTAAGGGGTTAATCATCCATTTGCAAGTGGGTTCGATGCTCTGCTAACTTATTACATACACTGTAAAAATTTCGTTAGTGTAACTGCATTTTTTCACTGTTATTTCAAAATTTGGGAAAATTTGTGTTTCTTAAAGGCGCAGTAACGTTTTTTATATTGCTTGTAAACTTGTTTTAAAGTGTTTTCCAAGCTTGCTAGTCTCATTGCTAGTCTGTTTAAACATGTCTGACACAGAGGAACCTACTTGTTCATTATGTTTGAAAGCCATGGTGGAGCCCCATAGGAGAATGTGTACTAAATGTATTGATTTCACCTTAAACAGTAAAAATCAGTCTTTATCTATAAAAGAATTATCACCAGAGAGTTCTGTCGAGGGGGAAGTTATGCCGACTAACTCTCCCCACGTGTCGGACCCTTCGCCTCCCGCTCAGGGGACGCACGCTAATATGGCGCCAATTACATCAGGGACGCCCATAGCGATTACCTTGCAGGACATGGCTGCAATCATGAATAATACCCTGTCAGAGGTATTATCTAGATTGCCTGAATTGAGGCAAGCGGGATAGCTCTGGGGTTAGGAGAGATACAGAGCGCACAAATGCTGTTAGAGCCATGTCTGATACTGCGTCACAGTATGCAGAACATGAGGACGGAGAGCTTCAGTCTGTGGGTGACATCTCTGACTCGGGGAAACCTGATTCAGAGATTTCTAATTTTAAATTTAAGCTTGAGAACCTCCGTGTATTTCTTGGGGAGGTATTAGCTGCTCTGAATGACTGTAACACAGTTGCAATTCCAGAGAAATTGTGTAGGCTGGATAGATACTATGCGGTGCCGGTGTGTACTGACGTTTTTCCTATACCTAAAAGGCTTACAGAAATTATTAGCAAGGAGTGGGATAGACCCGGTGTGCCCTTTTCCCCACCTCCTATATTTAGAAAAATGTTTCCAATAGACGCCACTACACAGGACTTATGGCAGACGGTCCCTAAGGTGGAGGGAGCAGTTTCTACTTTAGCAAAGCGTACCACTATCCCGGTTGAGGACAGTTGTGCTTTTTCAGATCCAATGGATAAAAAATTGGAGGGTTACCTTAAGAAAATGTTTATTCAACAAGGTTTTATTTTGCAGCCCCTTGCATGCATTGCGCCTGTCACTGCTGCGGCGGCATTCTGGTTTGAGGCCCTGGAAGAGGCCATCCAGACAGATCCATTGAATGAAATTGACAAGCTTAGAACGCTTAAGCTAGCTAACTCATTTGTTTCTGATGCCATTGTTCATTTGACTAAACTAACGGCTAAGATTTCCGGATTCGCCATCCAGGCGCGTAGGGCGCTATGGCTTAAATCCTGGTCAGCTGACGTAACTTCAAAGTCTAAATTACTCAACATTCCTTTCAAGGGGCAGACCTTATTCAGGCCTGGCTTGAAGGAAATTATTGCTGACATTACTGGAGGCAAGGGTCATACCCTTCCTCAGGACAGGGCCAAATCAAAGTCAAACAGTCTAATTTTCGTGCCTTTCGAAATTTCAAGGCAGGAGCAGCATCAACTTCCTCCGCTTCAAAACAAGAGGGAACTGTTGCTCATTCCAGACAGGCCTGGAAAACTAACCAGTCCTGGAACAAGGGCAAGCAGGCCAGAAAGCCTGCTGCTGCCCCCAAGACAGCATGAAGGAACGGCCCCCTATCCGGAAACTGATCTAGAGGGGGGCAGACTTTCTCTCTTTGCCCAGGCGTGGACAAGAGATGTTCAGGATCCCTGGGCGTTGGAGATCATATCTCAGGGATATCTTCTGGACTTCAAAGCTTCTCCTCCACAAGGGAGATTTCATCTTTCAAGGTTATCAGCAAACCAGATAAAGAAAGAGGCATTCCTAAGCTGTGTGCAAGACCTCCTAGTAATGGGAGTGATCCATCCAGTTCCGCGGACGGAACAAGGACAGGTATTTTATTCAAATCTGTTTGTGGTTCCCAAGAAAGAGGGAACCTTCAGACCAATCTTGGATCTAAAGATCTTAAACAAATTCCTCAGAGTTCCATCGTTCAAAATGGAAACTATTCGGACCATCCTACCCATGATCCAAGAGGGTCAGTACATGACCACAGTGGACTTAAACATCATCGGTTCCTAAGGTTTGCCTTTCTAGACAGGCATTACCAATTTGTAGCTCTTCCCTTCGGGTTGGCCACTGCCCCGAGAATTTTTACAAAGTTTCTGGGCTCACTTCTGGCGGTTCTAAGACCGCGAGGCTTGCGGTGGCTCCGTATCTAGACAACATCCTGATACAGGCGTCAAGCTTTCAAATTGCCAAGTCTCATACAGAGATAGTTCTGGCATTTCTGAGGTCGCATGGGTGGAAAGTGAACGTGGAAAAGAGTTCTCTATCACCACTCACAAGAGTCTCCTTCCTAGGGACTCTTATAGATTCTGTAGAGATGAAAATTTACCTGACGGAGTCCAGGTTATCAAAACTTCTAAATGCTTGCCGTGTCCTTCATTCCATTCCACGCCCGTCAGTGGCTCAGTGCATGGAAGTAATCGGCTTAATGGTGGCGGCAATGGACATAGTGCCATTTGCGCGCCTGCATCTCAGACCGCTGCAATTATGCATGCTAAGTCAGTGGAATGGGGATTACTCAGATTTGTCCCCTCTACTAAATCTGGATCAAGAGACCAGAGATTCTTCTCTGGTGGCTTTCTCGGGTCCATCTGTCCAAGGGTATGACCTTTCGCAGGCCAGATTGGACAATTGTAACAACAGATGCCAGCCTTCTAGGTTGGGGCGCAGTCTGGAACTCCCTGAAGGCTCAGGGATCGTGGACTCAGGAGGAGAAACTCCTCCCAATAAATATTCTGGAGTTAAGAGCAATATTCAATGCTCTTCTAGCTTGGCCTCAGTTAGCAACACTGAGGTTCATCAGATTTCAGTCGGACAACATCACGACTGTGGCTTACATCAACCATCAAGGGGGAACCAGGAGTTCCCTAGCGATGTTAGAAGTCTCAAAGATAATTCACTGGGCAGAGTCTCACTCTTGCCACCGGTCAGCGATCCACATCCCAGGCGTAGAGAACTGGGAGGCGGATTTTCTAAGTCGTCGGACTTTTCATCCGGGGGAGTGGGGACTCCATCCGGAGGTGTTTGCTCAACTGGTCCATCGTTGGGGCAAACCAG
The DNA here is from genome assembly GCF_027579735.1 of Bombina bombina. Taxonomy (NCBI): domain Eukaryota; kingdom Metazoa; phylum Chordata; class Amphibia; order Anura; family Bombinatoridae; genus Bombina; species Bombina bombina. The sequence goes on along the minus strand of NC_069503.1, from coordinate 892,681,631 downwards.
AACTGGATCTCATGGCGTCTCGCCAGAACGCCAAGCTTCCTTGTTACGGATCCAGGTCCAGGGACCCGGGAGCAACGCTGATAGATGCTCTAGCAGCTCCTTGGTTCTTCAACCTGGTCTATGTGTTTCCACGGTTTCCTCTGCTCCCTCGACTGATTGCCAAAATCAAACAGGAGAGAGCATCGGTGATTCTGATAGCGCCTGCGTGGCCACGCAGGACCTGGTATGCAGACCTAGTGGACAAGTCATCTCTTCCACCATGGACTCTGCCTCTGAGGCAGGACCTTCTAATACAAGGTCCTTTCAATCATCCAAATCTACTTTCTCTGAGACTGACTGCATGGAGATTGAACGCTTGATTCTATCAAGGCGTGGCTTCTCCGAGTCAGTCATTGATACCTTAATACAGGCTCGGAAGCCTGTCACCAGGAAAATCTACCATAAGATATGGCGTAAATATCTTTATTGGTGTGAATCCAAGAGTTACTCATGGAGTAAGGTTAGGATTCCTAGGATATTGTCCTTTCTCAAAGAGGGTTTGGACAAAGGCTTATCAGCTAGTTCTTTAAAAGTACAGATCCCTGCTCTGTCTATTCTTTTGCACAAGCGTCTGGCAGAAGTTCCAGACGTCCAGGCATTTTGTCAGGCTTTGGTTAGGATTAAGCCTGTGTTTAAAACTGTTGCTCCCCCGTGGAGCTTAAACTTGGTTCTTAAAGTTCTTCAGGGAGTTCCGTTTGAACCCCTTCATTCCATTGATATTAAACTTTTATCTTGGAAAGTTCTTTTATTGATGGCTATTTCCTCGCCTCGAAGAGTCTCTGAGTTATCTGCCTTACATTGTGATTCTCCTTATCTGATTTTTCATTCAGACAAGATAGTTCTGCGTCCCAAACCTGGGTTTTTACCTAAGGTGGTTTCTAACAGGAATATCAATCAAGAGATTGTTGTTCCATCATTGTGTCCTAATCCTTCTTCAAAAAAGGTACGTCTTTTGCATAATCTGGATGTAGTCCTTGCCTTGAAGTTTTACTTACAGGCTACTAAAGATTTTCGTCAAACATCTGCCCTGTTTGTCGTTTACTCTGGACAGAGGAGAGGTCAAAAAGCTTCGGCAACCTCTCTCTCCTTTTGGCTTCGGAGCATAATACGCTTAGCCTATGAGACTGCTGGACAGCAACCCCCTGAAAGGATTACAGCTCATTCTACTAGAGCTGTGGCTTCCACCTGGGCCTTTAAAAATGAGGCCTCTGTTGAACAGATTTGCAAGGCTGCGACTTGGTCTTCGCTTCACACCTTTTCAAAATTTTACAAATTTGACACTTTTGCTTCTTCGGAGGCTGTTTTTGGGAGAAAGGTTCTACAGGCAGTGGTTCCTTCCGTTTAAGTTCCTGCCTTGTCCCTCCCATCATCCGTGTACTTTAGCTTTGGTATTGGTATCCCACAAGTAATGGATGATCCGTGGACTGGATACACCTTACAAGAGAAAACACAATTTATGCTTACCTGATAAATTTATTTCTCTTGTAGTGTATCCAGTCCACGGCCCGTCCTGTCCTTTTAAGGCAGGTCTAAATTTTAATTAAACTACAGTCACCACTGCACCCTATGGTTTCTCCTTTCTCGTCTTGTTTCGGTCGAATGACTGGATATGGCAGTGAGGGGAGGAGCTATATAGCAGCTCTGCTGTGGGTGATCCTCTTGCAACTTCCTGTTGGGAAGGAGAATATCCCACAAGTAATGGATGACCCGTGGACTGGATACACTACAAGAGAAATAAATTTATCAGGTAAGCATAAATTATGTTTTTTTTTTTTTTTTTACAGTTTCAGTTCCAGATCATTTTGGGGATTTTGTACCAAGATGCACCTGCTCCCCGTGCGGTGATGGGAGAGAGAGCAGAGTTGGGGCTACCCATTTAAGTTTTTTATACCCCCCCCCCCCCATCCTGATTGCCCTGGACAGCCTGGACTCTGCATTGGGGACTGCTTTAAGCAGTATCATACAATGGTCCATTTAAAAAAAAAAATGCTGTTATTCCTTTTCTTCTACAAGATATGACGAGTCCACGGAATTCATCCTTGTGGGATTTATCCTCCTGCTAACAGGAAGTGGCAAAGAGCACCACAGCAGCGCTGTGTATATATAGCTCCTCCCTTCCCTCCACCTCCAGTCATTCTCTTTGCCTGTGTTAGTAATAGGAAGGGGTAAAGTGAGGTGTTAGTTTTAGATTCTTCAATCAAGAATTTTTTTATTTTAAAATGGTACCGGTGAGTACTATTTTCCTCAGGGAGAAATAGTCAGTCTGGATTCCCAAGAGGAATGGAGACATTATTTTTCTGCCCTGATGTTGATGATCTTAGCAGACGTTATCTAAGATCCATTCTGGTTCCCACAGAGCTTCTGAAGGTAGTGCAAGAAAGATCTTCAGTGTGGAGAACGGTGTCATGCTACAAGCAGCATTGAGGTATGTTCAGTCTTTTATTTCTGAGGAGACTTAGTATATCAGAACTGGCTGACATGTATTCCCTACCGGGGAAGGGGTAAGCAGTAGACCTATATGGTTTATAGTGGTACTGAAATTACCGTTTTTGTATATTGATTGCTATATGTTATGTGAGTCAATATGGGCTTGACACTGGGGGCAGGTAGGCGCCACAGCAGAGCTGTGGTGAGGTGCAGGGGCTGATATCGTTTTTAAAACTTAATTTACAATAAAGACGGCGCTTTAAAATGTGATTTAGCATTTTTTTCCAAATTGTGCAATATTTCTTTGCTAATTTGAACTGTTTAATATAGTTTTTAGTGCTGAAAAATCGTTTTTTGTGCAATACAGAAAAATTGTTGCGCTTTTATTATTTAAAGGCGCAGTACTTTTTTTTTTTTTTTTTTTTTTTTTTTTAAATTCTATTGAATCAATAAATAAGGCTATTGTGGCTATTGCTAGTCTGTTTAACATGTCTGAACTTGAGGAAACTCCTTGTTCTATGTGTTTAGATGCCATTGTGGAACCCCCTCTTACTTTGTACCTCTTGTACTGAAAGGGCCTTACAATGTAAAAAGCATATTTTATGTAAAGAAACTGTACCTAAGGATGATTCTCAGTCTGAAGAGAATCGGGATATGCCGCCTAATTCTCCCCAAGTTTCACAACCTTTAACGCCCACCCAAGCGACGCCGTGTTCCTCAACCGCGTCAAATTCTTTTACGCTGCAGGATATGGCTGCAGTTATGTCAACCACCCTTACAGAGGTATTATCTAAGTTACCAGTGTTACAGGGCAAACGCAGTAGGACAGGAATCAATGTGAATACGGAGTCCTCTGATGCTTTGTTGGATATTTCCGATGTACCCTCACAGGGATCTGAGTTGGGGGTCAGGGAACTTTTGTCTGAGGGAGAACTTTCGGAATCGGGAAGTGTGTTACCTCAGACAGATTCGTACACCATGTCTTTTTAAATTTAAGCTGGAACACCTCCGCCTGTTACTTCGGGAGGTCTTAGCGACTCTGGATGACTGTGACCCTATTGCGGTACCACCAGAGAAATTGTGTAAAATGGACAAATATCTAGAAGTACCCGCTTACTCTGTTTTTCCGGTTCCTAAGAGAATCTCTGGGATTATCAAGAAGGGGTGGGGCAGACCGGGTATACCGTTCTCTCCTCCTCCTCCTAATTTTAACAAAATGTATCCCATATCGGACACCGTTCGGGACTCTTGGCAGACAGCCCCTAAGGTGGAAGGAGCTATATCTACCCTGGCTAAGCGTACAACTATTCCTATTGAAGACAGCTGTGCTTTCAAAGACCCTATGGATAAGAAATTGGAGGGTCTTCTAAAAGTTATTTATTCATCAGGGTTTCCTTTTACAACCGACAGCCTGCATTGTTCCAGTTACCACTGCGGCAACTTTCTGGTTTGATGCCTTAGAAGAGTCTCTTAAGACTGAGACTCCTTTAGAGGATATTTTAAATAGAATTAAGGCTCTCAAGCTGGCTAACTCTTTTATCACAGATGCCGCCTTTCAAATTGCTAAGTTGGCGGCTAAGAATGCTGGATTTGCCATTTTAGCGTGTAGAGCGTTATGGTTAAAATCTTTGTCTGCTGATGTGTCATCTAAGTCAAAGCTTTTGGCTATTCCTTTCAAGGGTAAGACCCTATTCAGGCCTGACTTGAAGGAAATCATTTCTGACATCACTGGAGGGTAAGGGTCATCTCCTACCTCAGGATAATACTGTTAAATTGAGGGGTAAACAGAATAATTTTCGTTCCTTTCGGAACTTTAAAGGAATACCCTCTTCTTCCGCCAAACAGGAAGGGAATTTTGCTCAGGCCAAGTCCGTCTGGAGACCCAA